>NC_052505.1:84669642-84739475 GCF_014356525.2 Nilaparvata lugens | reverse complement strand
TATTTTAAATATCGCCAGCTAAGAGTATTTTACACAGCTTTACAGGAAATCCCAACAGCTGAATTTGCAAGTTTACAAAATATATTGAAATACAATGATTACAGAAAATATTTTTATGTGAATCTTTCCAATTTTCAGAAAATTGAAATAGGTTATAAGTAAGTAGGCCTAATGATAACAAAATCTAATTTTGAACAAAATTTGAATTATTCTGATAACAATCTTGTTTAGTAAAGTTTTTTCAGTAATAGTATATGAAAGTTTGACCATGAATTTCATAAAAAGATACACTATTCGTTTTTTTCTAGTTTGCAGGGCTTTAATGATATATGTTCTCAAGAATATAGATAGTCAAAACTCTTTTAGCCGACGATATTTTCTGCGAGTTTGTAGAATCCAAATGTTCGATCATCCTATTTTGGTAACAAGCCATCAAGTTTATGGAATGGCCAAGTTTAAGTGTATGGCATTTTATAGCCATACATTTACTCTCTTATCCAACCTGTATTCCAGACTCGCCGTATTTCTATTCTGCCTGAAGTTGGTATCCCCCAGATGAGTTGAACTGCTTGTGAAGATGCTGTATGATCAACTGGTGCTGATATTGATGGAGTCACATATTTGAACTGACTCTCCACACGATGACTGACGTAACGAGATTCTACAAATTAAAAAAATCAATATTAATATCGTAACATTATTGTATCGTACTAGTCTATTCAGAAAATATTTTTTCCTCCACCTACTGTCTAAAGTACTTACTTTACTCCCTGAAACATAATACTAAAGTGTCACTTTTCGCTCTCGGTAGTAAAAAACAGAAAAACTCCCTAGGGAGTAAAAGTGACTCCATTTAAATAACATGGGAAGCATCTCTATTTTAAAAACTTACATTATAATAGGTTAGAAGGTCTAAGCTCAGATGAGAAAGCGTAATAGAGGTGTCTGTCATTGAGTCAACTGAATTCAATACCACAACCAGAAATTTGATCAACTCATGAAATATATGTTTGTATGATATTATATTCTTAATATTAGTAGACGATAAAAATGTATACAATTTAAAAATATTTTATTCTATTCAAAATACCAGCCAACAAATATTTTTGATCTGCAATTCAAATCTGAACCGCGTGATCTGGAGTCAGCCATTTTTGGTAGCCTGCCCAGCTGATATAATTGTTACAACTTTGCGCGCAATCGGCAGTGCCAATCAGACGACCGGTTTTTAGGTTTTAGATTTTAGGTTATGTTGTTAGGAAACATTGTCACCAATACGTAAGTTATTAGAATGATTTAATTGCAGTTTCTATAAAAAAATGTAGATGGAGGAAAAATGTTGTGTACATCACGAGCGAAAAATACTTTTTCTCCCTCAGGAAAATTGTTGCCCTCGGCTTCGCCTCGGGCTTCAAACTTTTTCCCACGGGGAGAAAAAGTCATACTTTTCACTCTAGATATACAAATAGCTAATGGCACACATCTAAAATCAATCTATAATAAAAAAGAAAGAATCGGCTCATTAATGTACGGGATAGGAGATCGAATTACGCATTTTCACCAAATTAATAAACTGATTAACTTGCAATTTTACACGAAAATACTGAATTTACTGAGGATAGACATAGGCTTAATTTCATTGCTATTCATCAATTGATACTAATTTGATAATCAAAACAAATTCATTCAATCTGTGATTCATAGTTTACATAACTATAAATGCTCTACCAGACAGAGGGGTCTCTATGTGATTCCATAGCTTAGTTGATAGCACCCACGACTCTTGAATGAACGGTTGCGAGTTCGAAACCAATACAAATCTTTTTTCTGGGAAGTTTCAACTCTGATGAAGGTTATCCACGTGATTTTGACAAAATAATAAACAATTATGCAACTTCTTTATGTTTCCTGGACTTGAGGAGATTGCATTTCACAACAGCAGATTTTCCCCAGTGCAAAGCTCGGGTTACCTGCTGGTCAAGAATATAATCATCAATTAAAATAATTTGGTGATATTGCTAATGTGAGATTTGAACCTTCATTATGTTCATCAAACATAAGATTAATCAACACGCAGCATAGAATTCAAACTCAAAAATCTAATCCAAAATGAGTAAGAAAACTTCCCACTCTTGAGTGAAATTCGAAGAGTAAAATGAGAAAAACTGAAGGAATTTGTTTACACAAAAGAAATAGTATATCTGTTTTAGCAGTGTGAATTGGTTTGTTTTTTTTCAGATTGATTCCTACATTGATGCAGGTTTGATGCCTAATGAGATCGGACTCCCCAATGAGTATTTTTTGTATTGCCAAGGTTACATGAGTGGGTTATGAAGGTTACAAAGTTACGCTGCATGACAGATGTGACCCGGGCCCTGAATTTAGTAGGAGTGATAATGAAGTCGAGAAGAAATAAATTACATGAGCCTACTACTATAAATAATACTAACCATGAATGAATTCTGTTTGGTAGTGGAGAAGGTGACCTCACATCAAACTTGGTGTGCCTGTAGACATTCTTCTCAAGAAATCTTGAAGCTTGAGAGAGTAAGTTCCTTGATTTTTCCGCAGCGACCAAGGATATTTACCCAGAAATATCTCTCTCGATTCATGGCAGTGAAGAATCGTCTTGGGTCAATCAGCATATGTTGCACACCCAGTTTCCTGTAAGAAAAATGAATTATTTCATGCGTTGGAGAAGTAGCATAATTTTCTTGAAAATTCTTGACGAGTATCATGAAATTTCGGAATAGCCTGCATTACAAGTCACCGTAGAGCCTAGATGCGATGGTTTGTTTTACAAAACTAATGACTGCTTGATCAAGCATAAGTGTATAAGCTTTTCATTTGCTCATCTATTGAATAATATCATTATTTGGAGTTTTACCCATTGTTAGGCATGGATTACAGTCGTGTGTTACAGTCGAGGCAAATCCAGGAACTCACTCGCAATATTATTATTATTTGATCAAATAGGTGTTAGTTAATCAAAAAAACTGTCAGGTATATAAAAAAATCAAAAACATATTGACCAATGCAAGATTAATAATTGAAATAAATAAGTAAGTTACCAGAAACAAGATTCTTTAGTTGAATTCTATATACGGTTCCAGACTCAATTTCTCTACAGACTTCTGCTACCACTGAATTACATTTTTTCGCCATGATAACTTTGAAAAATTATGAACAAGCAAACAGGAAACAGAGTATAGACATACAAAATCAAATCGCAATGAAAACAACTATAAAGATTATTCTATAATTATAGGTATATAGGTTAAATGAACTACCTATATTATATAATGATTATTCATTTCATTTACTCTTATGAGTACACTTGCCAAACCATAGAGAAACAATAGCGTAAGTAGATATCCCATGGTATAGGGCGTTTATGTCGCAACTTTTATCTCAAGCTGATAGTCCACGTAATTCTTTCCTGTGAAGCTTTATGACGCTGGTAGTCTCTCATATTGTGCCTTACATACACTCTTACCCGGTCAAAACAGTAAAAAACGACAATAATCGACAGTAATCGGCTTGAGATAACAGTAAAAGTTGCAACATAAACGCCCTATACCATGGGATATCTACTCAAGCTATTGTTTCTCTATGGCCAAACGTTATCCCTAATCTACACCTGTATAGCCTTACTGGCAGGCCTCATCATGATCATCAGAATGTACAGCTCTAAAACTACACATATAAAAAGCTTGGCATCAGCTGATTAAAAGTGAATTGCTCATGTTCGCGGCGCTCTGCTCCGCAACCTAACGTCACTCCAGCAGAGCGATTGATGATCGACCGAGGAGCAACAGTGATTCGACCGGGGAACGCGAGATCTAACATCTTCCGTAACGTTCATGATGGGTGCGACTGCGATACGATGGAGGAACGAGGGCGGTACGAGGGCGGAGCGTGCTCGGTGCGGATTGGAAGCGCGTATATGTGTACGCAGCTATAGACCATCATGGGATTCGTTCGTCCGTACGTGTCAGGTGATGCCTAAATGAAAATAAAAATCCACTGTTTTAGCAGCTTCGTCATTGAATACAAAGAAGTCTTGTCGAGTGCATGCTGGTGCAAAACAGCATTTTAGGAGATGATCATCTGACTGGATATCGCAGTCGCAGTAGAGGTCCTCAATCTGCCAGAATTGGGATAATATAATGTCTACAATAAAATATTTCTCCTTCCATATGTTGGCTTTCACTCAAAACTTGACGCCTTACAGCTTCGACTCAGGCGTGGCTTTGCTTTATTTTTTAAGCTTAATTGTAATTAGATGTTGATTATGTTTTGTTTATTTTGTCTATGATTGGAGAAATGTCATTTGAAGATTTAGTTAATCGGTACAATTTACTATTTCTATAATCACTACGCAATACGAGTATATTTCAGAGAAATTAATTGTATGTACTTTTTATGAATCTGAATACCGGACGAACCAGTCAAGCTGAGACTGTTTGGTTCAAGCTGAGACTTTTGAGTTCAAGCTGAGACTATTGAGTTCAAGCTGAGACTGTTGGGTTCAAGCTGAGACTGTTGGGATGGGGATCCGCCCATCATCACATCAATTTATTGCGATGAGAGTATTCAGGCTTCTGACATCTTTTAGCTGATTATAATGGCTAGGCCACTGAAATGCTTCTTTGCCATAGGACTGCATGGATTAAGGCTGTGCAAAGGCTAAAAGTAAACTTTCTACTGGTGATATTTTTCATAGTTTTTCGATTTTTATATCATCAAGCTATCAAAATGAAAAAGTTTTCTTAGGAAAACATTTTTTCCGACCATTACTTTCTGAGATATGAGCGCCTAAAGTTCAAATTTTTGGAACAGAACATTTCAAATTCGGTAGTAGATAAATTCAAGAGATTTAGAGGATAAATTCTTCATGGTATTGTTGATTGAATAAAACATTTTTGTGGAAATATCAATTTTTGAGAAAGTTATTCAATTTACCAAAAATAACTCAACTAAAAGTTATTTTTAGTAAATTGAATAACTTTCACAAATATTGATAGGCTATTTTAGAAAATTTTTGTTTTATTCAATCAACAATATCATGACGAATTTGTATCCTCTAAATCTCATGGATTTATCTCTTACCGAATTTGAAATGTTGTCCCAAAAATTTAAACTTTAGGCGCTGATATCGCAAAAAAATGTTTTCCAAAGAAAGTTTTTTCATTTTGATAGCTTGATGATATCTTCTTCTTCTTCTTACAGCTCAATCGTTTGATAGGTTGGCAGCCTTCCATCTAAATCTGTCCATTGCTACTCTCTTCCATTGTATATAGCTCATAGCACCCAGATCCTTCGTCATTTGTCTCAAGTACTGTAGCCGGGGTCTCCCGCGACCCCCTTGTCCATCAACTGTACCTTCCAGAATACTTGACGTGAATGCGTCGTGTCTTATTATGTGTCCAATCCAAGAATGTCGTCTGGCCTTTAGAAAATTCAGAAGAGATCTTTTATCTGCCGCCCTCTGGAATACTTCCTCATTCGTAACTCTGTCAGTCGATTTTATTTTGAGCATAGGCCTCCAACACCACACTTCAAAAGCATTTAGAGTCTTGATGATATACAAATCGAAAAACTTTGAAAAATATCACCAGTAGAAAGTTTATTTTTAGCCTTTGCAGTCTTAATCCATGCAGTCCTAAAAAACTCAAAATACAATCTCAAACACTAATGATCGGAATAAAATTTTTTCCAAAGAAAACTTTTCAATTTTGATAGCTTGATGATATACAAATCATTTATTTTTAGCCTTTGCACAGCCTTAACACTACTGAGTTCATTGTATGGTGAACTATCCATTGCTACATCAATTGGTAGCCTACAATGCATTTTTGAGCTGTTAGTTTTCAGGCTTCCAACTTCGCCGAGCTGATTATGATAACTCAAACCACTGAGTTAATTGCATGGTTAGCTGCTTATTACCAGATCATTGGTGAAATGCATTGGAGCTGAGAGAATTCAGGCTTCTGACATCTCCGAGCTGATTATGTTGGCTCAAGCCACCGACATCCGTTTCAGCCACTCATATTGCGTGGTCGTTACTCCATCTCAGAGTAATGATAGGATTCGCTCGTGATTCCAAGTTCATGTAATGCGACAAACCCTGAAAAAATATTCGAGATGTGAATCATGGAGAAAATATACAAGTTTCATTATTATTTTCTATTACTTGTCTACTTTTGGGAATACAGTGGACACATCATTCACTTATTCTTTACTCAATTTGAAGATGAAAATAGGGAAAATCATAACTTAAAACGCGAGTAGTCGCGCCCGCGGCAAATTACCGAACAATTGTAACTTTTGTATGTAGCTTTGGGAATTTTCGTTTTCCAAGGTTGGCAGCTCATGTAATCCTCGCTGTGACTGTCCTCTAGACAACCTTGAACAGTTTGAGGATGACAGAATGAACGTTGACTAATTTCAATGTATAGGCATAGAGAAACAATAGCGTAAGTAGATATCCCATGGTATAGGGCGTTTATGTCGCAACTTTTACTGTTATCTCAAGCCGATTACTGTCGATTATTGTCGACTTTTACTGTTTTGACCGGGTACAAGTGTATGAAAGGCACAATATGAGAGACTATCAGCGTCATAAAGCTTCACAGGAAAGAACTAAGTGGACTATCAGCTCGAGATAACAGTAAAAGTTGCGACATAAACGCCCTATACCATGGGATATCTACTTATGCTATTGTTTCTCTATGGTATAGGTATTATCTTCCTATTCTATATTCCATCTTATGATTTAAACTTCCATTATCTTTTTATTCTATCTAGATGTCGAAAAATGAGTCAAATAAAGAAGGTATATTCATTCCATCCATGAGTAGATTATTTTATCCCATAAAAATTATAAATTCTAACAATAGATTTGCAGTAGGTATTTTTGGAATCTCCTCCATGTATTATGTTATTATATACTATTAAATAGTATATAATAACATAAAACACGTTGAGAAAGATTTGAAATTGATAAATATTGAAAGAGCATTGTCAAAACCAACTGTTTATAGTGTAGGGAGCCATAAGGGTGAGTGTGAGCAAAATGCTCACGTGCGACACTGACGTTCTGCAAGTCCGTACGACTACTCGCGTGTTAATGTTTTCTTTTGAACAAAAATTGAATTGTATTGTTTGAAGAAAAACATCAAATAAAAATTAGTAGAATAGATATTAACCAAAAAACTTCAGCCCTTTTAGAATAAATATAATAGAATTTAAAATGAGGTCTAAGCACGCGATAGTGTAGAAAAAATCACTAGCAAGACTGTATAGTATGAGAAATAACACCAACATTTCAGGGTAAAGCTGGGCGTACACCGGTTAGTCAAGACAAGACAATACATGATCAGACACGTTTAGTCACAATACTTCACATAGCTGCTTATGACGCAACTCACACTGATTAGTCATTGCAATTGGACATGTCTTCATAAGCAACTATGTGAAGTATTGTGACTAAACGTGACTAGTCTTGCCTTGACTAACCAGTGTACACCCAGCCTAAGCTTCTTCCTAAACATTCAACATAGTTACGACGCGACACACTGCCATTATAACGTGGACCTCACCATAGAGTAAAACATTCAATAGCCGAACTCAGTTTAAATCATAAGGTCCTAATTTTTTGAAAATTTATATCATTAATAAGCAGAGTGATTCATTCATGTTATTGATATTTAAAGAACACGGTTGCGCTTGGTTGTTTGATCTGCCTTCTACTGCGAAACAAAATTCTTCATCTTTCAATCAAGCTTAGCGTACCCAGATAGAAGAATCCGTTTGGTCTGGCAACACCTCTCAAAATGTTGATAATTCTTAATACTCACTGAATCATAAACGCACATTCTTCAACTTCACAAGATGATTCAACACTAATCATAAAATTATTAATATTGAAGAGAGTACAGAGAAAATATAAGATGATAGATTAAAGGAAGTGACAAAAATAAGTGATTCTCTTGATATTTCACTTACCTCATCACCATTTTTATTCATAACATCTCCTAAGTGACAGAAAATTGTACTAAATTGAAGAATCATATTTTTGAAAATCGAATCATCTACTCCTCTTTTTCCAAAAAGAGCTTCCTCTTCTCCAAATCTGATAGTATTTTTCTTCCAGTAATAAGTCTATTTTCATCTCAAAATTAGGGACAATCTCAGTTTTTTCGTGTTGAGAGAGATTATAACTTATCGTATATATCATCCTAACCAACCAGCTCATTTTCTCTGAAAAATGAAAATATCCATATTAATGGGAAATAAGAGGCTCTAAGTTAAATTTAATAAAAATTAAGAAGTTTTATAATTGGAATGAATCTTCAATAAAGAGTAAATTAGCACATCTTGAAATATAGTTTTGCTAAGCACAGAATTGATCCATCAATCTCCTCTGTATATTGCAAATATTCCCCTATTCTTAGACATTTTTATTCTTGTTCGTGCATTGGTTCATGCTTTTTTGTGGTGTCCTTTTTTCGTATTTCAACGGAACCGTAGAGATTTAAATTTTACAAAAACAAATCAAATTGCTTTGAAAAAGGTACAAATTGAGTTTAAAAGCAAAAATGCTTGGATCGACTGACTTAATGCCACTATGGATTTTAATATAGCTTATCAATTTATATATATTAATAATGAATAATGACGATCCACCAAAAATCAAATCATATTGATAAGGAAGGATAGACTACTAGTTCTTAGTATATGGTTGAGTTTTCGAAAACGTTTTGTATTGCTGTTGATAAATGGCTCACGTATGAAGCTTTCTATTCTGTTAATGAGTAGCCTACTTGGTATATTTCAATGTGTATGTGTAAATATAGTCGTTTGTATAGTCTGCCTCGTGATATTTCATCTATTATTGACGAAGCTTATTTTGCTTACCGTATATTTTGTAATGTTGTTTTATAGCCAATAAGATTCTTGGTTCTTGGAAGGACACGTTAAACCATTCTGGATGCTTAAAGACGCCCTAAAATTAATCAGGAGCGACCTAAAAACTCTGATACCAGAGCCAGAGAGGTTACACATTATTAACAGGAGCTAAATAGAAATAAGGATTCAAGTTTTGATTCAAGAACAATATTAGACTAGGTACTCATCAAATGGGCCTACGAAGTAAATCCTTCACCTTAAAGTTAATCCTTCAACTAAGTAGTGAAACTTAGAGGATCGATTTAGGCAATGTTCATTTAATTACGGAGGATTTGTAATTTTGTATTGAATATGCTAATTTTTAATATAATTCCTGTTTCTTCAGACTGCACGGTACAAGAGTTGCAAAAATGTTATCACACAGTGGTTTATTGAAGAGTTATTACAGTGTGAGTTAAATAACAACCTAAGTACTATAACCTATAATCAACGCCGCCTGCTTTTGTCAATAAAGTGATATAAAGGTTTCATAGTATTATTGACTATTTTAATTGAGTTATTGAATATATATGTTGTTTATTTTTATGACGCGATCGCTATCCAGGAATGCCAGGGTATTGAGCAAGAAATTATAAACATCCAAAAAAGGGTTAGAAACCCGAAGTATGTAGGTAAGTTAAGTTAGAATAGACTAGACTATATCATAACTAAGCTACCAATTAACAACATAATTTACAATCAACGATACCGCACTTTAGATATAGAATGAACTTTTGTAGACCATCCTCACTGGCTCTACACGTGTTTTGTAGACTATGATACTTTATAGTAAAAATAATTGTTTTTCAAAAGTTGTTTAGCTCTTTCTAGGTAATACATGAAACATGTTAGTAATTATAATAATTTTTGAATGGATTTAAAAAAATATTTTCTAAGAAAAGCACTACTAAAATACTGATTTTTAGTAGGTAACTTACCGTTGTCAATGCTAGTGCAAATGTACAAGCCTCAACCTCAATCATTTTAACTTTTGGTTAAATTCAATTCAATAACAATTCTGAACCATCTTCCACTTATCCAAGTGGTGTTTGAAAAAATTGTTGAGGGTGCAGTAATAAGTAAAATGTATGAAAAAATCCAAGAATTATATTAAATAATGATAATATCGTATGACCTGGCTGGGTCAGGTCTGGTGTCTGGAGTTTTCATATCGCAAGTGATTAATTTCAGGGCCTCTGACAGTACCGAATGACTACTTTTCAGGCAGCCGGGACCGACGTGCCCATCCGAAACACGCGAGTGGCCCGATAAAAACATCTTAAATCTTATTAATATTTAAAAATAAAGCTCTCAAGTGCTGATTTGAATTTAAAACTTCAACAATTTTCGGGGTGGGGTGGTGTCCTCCGGAAATGAGAGTATTTCTCCATCTGATGAATATGTGTCTGGTCAATGCTTGGATCGTGTATAGAGAGAAAAAAGATAAAATTCCATTTCTAGAGTTCAAGTCTTCAGTAGCAGGAAGTTTATTAGCGATTGGGAGTCAGATGAAGAAACAAGGTCTTCCATCTGAAAACTCAATAATAGTGACGAAACGAAAAATTGCATCCAGTGTCATTCCAGAGATAAGATTTGATGGTGAAGATCATTGGCCGAAAAAAGTTGAAGGACGAGAAGCTGTGTACGTTTGGAAAACGAGAAAATTGTAAAGCTTTAAGCGGGTACCTTGTTTACACGTCGCCAGCTACTGGAACAAGTCGGGCGACTGTTGCCGTTTACACAGTACCTGCCGGCTGGTGCCACAGAGGCTACGCGGTAGAGGGGAAAGCTGGTGCGCCAGTAAAACAAAAATATTTGTTTTGCTGGAACTGCCAGCTGCTGGCGCGTCCTTGGCTTGCTGGCTTCTCCAGTTACTGGCGTGAGCCGTTTACACAGTGCCAGTCGTTGACATCCAGTGACTGGCTACCTCAACTGGCACCGTGTAAATCAGCCCTTAGTGTATATAAGCCAGTAAATATTGTAACATTTATAAATAAAGAACTCTAATCTAATCAGTTACCCCTTAATAACAAACCTCCCCAACAGCCTGACATAATATGAGAAACATGATAAATTATGACTCCAAACGTGTATGAATATATCCCTTTGACCATTATTTTATATACGCATCTGTATTCTAATTTGTCTGTGGTCTAAGATGAATCCAGTGTTAGTTCTCATGGATTTGGAGCTTTTCAACTTAGATACTTTATTTTTGTCAATCTTTCTTTCGAACAGGCATTTGCTAGTTTGGTCTAACTCCTGCCTCATAGAAGAATATTGGTCTAACTTGATTAATGCGTTTGCCCTTTTTGTTTTGTAATATTTTACTGTACCGTATGCTATCCAGATCTCCATTGGAATTTTATAGTTTTGAAGCAAAATATCATAAATGAATCAAATAAAAGTAAATGATAATACCATAGAGAAACAATAGCTTGATTAGCGATATCCCATGGTATAGGGCGTTTCTGTCACCACTTCTACTGTTATCTGAAGTCGATTACTATCGACTATTATTGTAGATTTTTACTGTTTTGTTGGGGTGAGAGTGTATGGACGGCACAATATGAGAGACTACCAGCGTCACACAGCTGCATAGGAAAGAGCTACGTGGACTATCTGCTTGAGATAACAGTAAAAGTTGCGACATAAACGCCCTATACCATGAGATATCAAGCTATTGTTTCTCTATAATACTCATCTATTCCACTATCCATGACGAACTACAGGTAATAATCCGTTTTGAACTATTTTGACGACTCTTAGAGTCTAATTTTTGAATATAAGTTATTGAAAACTAGTACTCACATGTGGAGTGCTTTCGGATTTTTTCAAATCTTTCGGATTTTTTTTAAATGGATTTTAAAAATCCGAAAGCGCTCCACATGTGAATACTAGGCAGTTCTTAATGACTAATAGACCTATTCTAAAATTAGACTGTAGTGTCGTCGAAAATAGTTCAAAACAGTTTAAATGATAATATTACAAAATGTACTAACTTAATTTGATATTTTTTTGTTGAAAATTGGTTCAAACAAAATTGAAATGAAACTAACGCATAACAAATAGTTTATTAATCAGAAATCATCATTTGACTGTTTTGGATATTTACAGATAAATTTTGAACAATAACTTTGATATCTGAAAGTATATATATTATTCATACACTACTAATCGACAATACAAATGAAAAAATACATCAAGAATCATTGAAAAAATATCCCAAGAACACTTTTATTTGAAACAGCAAGTATATTTAAATATATATAACAGGAACAAACAGGCAAGTGAAATATATTCAAGTATGGTATAGTCACACCATGATAATAGGAATAAAGCGGTGGTTCACATTGAATTGAACCGGTATTATGACTACAGTATCATTGAGATGAAAATAAATTTTCTCACTTTGATTACAATCAATGGTAAAATCTTAAAAGAGTTCCTACTAACTTTTTCTCTATTTGAGATACTGTAATGGTCCAGAAAATACATAACACTGTCAAATACTATCTAAAATGAAGAGTGAAAGGAAGTTTTGCACAACAAAAACACACTCCAAAAGTTCCCAAATTTTCATATCGAAGGCACGCTTTTTTAAATTCTCTCTTCAACAAACTTTTTCTTTAGAAATATAAAGTGAGAGGGGGAATTTGACGAAGAAAATATTTTTATCATCTCTCATTTATCTCACCGACTGCGATTCAGAGATGTTATTCCGTGATATTTCAATGATTATTAGAAGAAACATCATATATAACGACAGAGACACATCCTATTCTGAATTTTTTGTGAGTCTGAATTATTTTTGTGACTTAAAAATCAATAATATTTCATCCAACACATTTAATCGGATTCATGAGGTGATAATAATCAGTAAACACTTTTTGTCTTCAGATCCTTTAAGATTATGACTGAATTTATAAATTTATTAAGTAACATCATAGTGGGCCCTTTTTTTAAGTTTTCAATATAAAATAGCGATTGAAAAACACAATTGATTTGAACACAATAAATTAATTTTATATTAAAAACTTTTCAAAAAAGGGTACTATGATGTTATTTTATGAAAATAAAATAAAGTAGCCCTGAATACATACATTTCAAAATTTATTGTGTTTTGAAAAGGATAGAAGTAATTTTTATTAAATTAACAGTCCTGGAACCTGTACTATTATCATTAACAAGAAGACATTAAGTTATTCATAGGGTTACAATAAAATGAGTTCTAAATTGGAAATTGTGTAGTTTTCATAGTAAATATAAGCGGCAATTAGTTATCGGTGTGGGCTGGTTTCTACATTTTGGCACTTCACATTATAAAAGACGAAAATAATCAAAACAAGGTACAAACAACCTTTTGGAAAATCTCACTTATGGAACATTATTACATCAAATATTTATAACCTTGTTTACAAGACGAGTAATTTAAGGTGGAAGCCCTGAATGACAATATGAATAACAATGAATAGAATCTCATCCAGTATCTATTGTTATTTATTAACGTAAATACAGTACTGACTTCAATATAAAGCCATTTGTGGCTACATGGCACTTCCTAAGGTGGCGTTTTCTACAAACACATTAAACGTGGCGTTTCCTTTGAACCAATAAATAAAATTCAATCGTGGCGTTTCCTACGAAGAACTGATTCCTTTACTTAACTGTGTAGATGTTATTTTTCTGCTCCTATTCTGCATCTATGGGTGGGAGTGAAAGAGTCGGGTGGGAAGTTTATGGGTATTTTTAGAGAGTTCTGTCCACTTTGAAACGTTTATGACTAATACTTTATTTACAAATATAGAGCCTAATGTGATTGGGAAGTTTGTGGGCCGTGCAAATTGATAGTTGAATACTACTCATATCAGAGCACGATTTAGAAGATCGTGAAGTTAGAAAGATTAGACTCAGTAAAACTCGTTTTTCCACAGTTTGGAATCTTAACAATCTATGGGCAATATATTTTTGACGTAGTCATGTACTTCAAAAAATACTCGTCAACAGGATAAAGAAACGAAACACATGGCAACAACACCAGATTTGGAAGGATCAAGGAGAGGCATAGATTGGATTCCTTTAAGAAAAAAAAACACTTTTTATGGGGAGAAAATTTTTCAATATACTTCCTAGAGAGTTGAAAGAAATAGAGGAGGTTGAATACCTAAAAAAATGAATATTTGGTGGGACTATCCCTATACTCTTTGCAGGAGTATGTCAATTTGACTGTAAGATTTTAGAATCTTTGTTTTCCATCAAAATTTCTGACTTCTGTCTGTGTAAAGGATTATTTTGTGACGATATTAATTATTCTTGTTATAATTTGACACTGTTCAGATGTATTTTGTGCATGTTGATGAATGAAGAAATTTTCAATTTAATTCAAGATCAATTCCTATTTCTACTCTCAATAAGAAGCTGATACTAGTATAATGGATGTAGCCTACTTATGTATCCTACTTCAATATTAGCCATGCTTTTATTGATCTTTGTAATTCTTATTTTCATAAAATCACAATCCACAACTGGTCTATTTCTCAAAATATAGGATGCTGTTGGTTGTGAAAGTAACAGAACAGTAATTTAGAAAATGATTAATTGTTCGTAAGATATGCCTCTCTACGTTACTTTGTGAGGAGTCCCACTGCAAGAGAGTCCATTCATCTGCTCCATACAACAGTAACAGTAACAGTTAACTAACAGTTAAATAACAGTAACAGTTACATTACTGGACTGATAACAGTAACACATATACAAGCAGGCACGGCCCTAGGGACTTTGCCGCCCTGGGCGAAATCAGCAACAGGTATCCCCCCCCCCGCTAACAGGTATCCCGTCTAATTGTTTACTTGAGAATTTATCCGAAGTTTATCAGCAGTTTAAGTTAAAATTGACATTTAAACAATTATTTGACAAATATAAAATAAAATATAAATATTGGGGAACAGTAACACAAAATATCTGATTCAACCATTATTATTTTGGAACAGATACGGTACACAATAAAAAAACATAATTAAGACAGTAGTTTTAAATCAAGAGACTGCAAGAGAGTATTAGGCCTATTTAACTTGCTAAGTAATTAAAACTACAATTCCTACAACACGAGTTTGCTCAACACACCTGTTCAATTAAGTAGAAATCGTTTGACCTTTGCATAGGAAATTCTCCAATTCTTCAAGATCTAGGGACTGAGCTATTTTATGTTCGCTAGACCACTCAGACGTTCCTGGGACATTGTTGATCTTAGATATGTCTTCATTATCTTGAGTTTGGAAAAGCTTCTTATATGATTTTACTATTCACATTAAATATAATTAATTTATTATTATTTGTATCTTTAAAATTTTCCGTTTCTTAAAATTTGCCGCCCCAAAAATCTGCCGCCCTGGGCGGCCGACCAGTGTATATCTAGTGTGTATCAGTAGATATACAGTGTATATCTAGGCATTTGAGACTCATGAGCTATTATTTATTTATTTATTCGTTGATATTATTACAAATCATATGAATATGATCGGGATAGAACAACAGGCTTAGCCCAAAACTATTCTGTTCCCAAATTTTGATAAATAGTAAAATGTCCGAAAAAATAGGACCATAAAATAATATATAGGATATAAAATTGTATTTGTTCTGTATCTGCCATAAGCTGAATAAATAATAAATATACAAGTTGAGTATAGGTATCAGTTCTTTGTAGGAAATTATAACCAATTGCTCTCATAATTCTTATAAAAATCTCTCATGATTGGTTCGTAGTACAGTAACTATATAACCATGGTTATTGTAGTTCTTAGGAAACGCCACCGTTGGGGACGTGCCACGCTACCTAGTTAGTGACCAAATACATTCCAGAGTTAACATTCTCAGAAATACACAGCAATAGAAGAATTCAATCACACTTAGAGGAAGGTCTACAAGTGAATTATATTGATGGGAGTGAAATGGATAACATTTTTCTGTGTCAGAAGAAATTTCAACATCCATGTGGAATAAATTTGAATTGCATTTGATAGGAACATAAATATTACAATAATAATTATTAAAAACATCGCATGTAAACACTAAATTACGTCGCAGATTTCTCGGTAACAATATAATCGTCTACATGGCGTTTGAAATGTTTCTTATATCACATATGTCACTCTCTGATAAAAGTGTCAACTTTCTAGAATAAATTGATCCACTCCCACTATACGGTATACATATATTTAACTCATACGTCAACGATAATGTTCACTTCGCTAGTATTGTTTCCTATATTTCGATCAGGTAGCTGGAGTGAAGTATCTCTGTAGTTTGATCCGGATGCGACGATTCGGCATCTGAAAAATTAGAAAATCCATTAAATTACATCAATTATATATTGAAGAACTATTGAAGAAATTAGAGAAAATTGGATGAATTATTGGAAATTGCAGTTGACCAACTAATAGAATATTAGTTTTATTTCTATTCATACAGTATAGAAAAATTAGGAAATCCATTAAATCACAAAATTTATATTGAAGAACTATTAAAGAAATTTGAAGAATTGTTAGAAATTGCAGTTGACCAACTGATAGGATATAAGTTTTATTTTGATCTATACAGTATGGAAAAATGAGGAAATCCATTGAATTAAATCTGTTATATTGGAGAACTATTGAAAATTAGAGTAGGTGGAAGAATTATTATTAGAAATTGTAATTGACCAACTGATAGAATATTAGTTTCATTTCGATTTATAAAGTATATAAAAAAATTAGGAAATCAATTAGATGAAATCAATTTTATTGGAGAACTTCTGAAGAAATTAGAGAAAGTTGAAGAATTATTAGAAATTGCAGTTGACCAACAGATAGAACATTAGTTTTATTTTGGTTTATACAGTATAGAAATATTAGGAAATTCACTAGATTACATCAATATTATATTGGAGAGCTATTGAAGAAATTAGATAAGTTGGAAGAATTATTAGAAATTGCAGTTGACCACCTATAGAATATTAGTTTTATTTCGATTCATATAGCATAGAAAAATTGGGAAATCCATTAAATCACATAAATTATATTGGAGAACTATTAAAGAAATTAGAGAATCAAGAATCAAGAATTTTATTTGCCATAAAACAACATTACAAAATTTTAAGCAATAGGATTCGTCAATAATAAGTAAAATATCACAAGTTCGACTATAAAAACGAACAAATTTACAAAATACACATTGAACTATTGTAGTAGAATATCACAAGATGGACTATAGAAACGAACAAATTTACACATACATTTTGAAATATTGAAGGTACTAATTAACAGAATAGAAAGCTTCAGACTTGAGCCATTTATCAACAGCAATACAAAACGTTTTCAATGATAACTGCTTAACATTATCTGGCAGTAAATTAAACATGCGAATTTGTAACTTAGAGAAAGTTGAAGAATTATTAGAAATTGCAGTTGACCAACTGATGAAATATCAGTTTCATTTCGATTTATACAGGAGGCTACATAGAGAAAAATAGGAAATCCATTGGATTACATAATTTTATTGGAGAACTACTGAAGAATTAGAGAAAGTTGAAGAATTATTGGAAATTGCAGTTGACCAACTGATAGAATATTAGTTTTATTTTAATTTATACAGTATATAAAAAATTAGAAAATCCATTAGATGAAATCAATTTTATTGGAGAACTACTGAAGAAATTAGAGAAAGTTGAAGAATTATTGGAAATTGCAGTCGATAACTACTGATAGAATATTAGTTTTATTTTGGTTTATACAGTATAAAAATATTAGGAAATTCACTAGATTACATCAATATTATATTGAGAACTATTAAAAAAATTAGATAAGTTGGAAGAATTATTAGAAATTTCAGTTGACCAACTGATAGAATGCTGGTTTTATTTCGATTTTTACACTAAAGCTCTTATTGAATATTCGAATTAATCATCATTTGAGAAACCAGACTCTAATGCTAGATTCCAATAGATTGCCTACCCGGATTGAAGTGATCAAATCCACTGGAATGGTTAAATTCAATGCAACCTACATAGCCCTATTGATAGAGTAGGCATACAATCTATTCTACAATAACTGATAGAATAATACCCGCTGAAATCAATCACATCTGAATATAATTATCCTCCCATTAATCTAAATAACTTTAATCATTGGATAATCCATGAAAACATGGATTAGAAGGAACAACATTCATTCCATTTACTTTTCTCTATTCTCTGTGATAGAAGACAAATTGACTATTACTTTCCAGTAGGAGTTTATTTTATATATGGCAGCACAGCAACCCCCACCCTGAAATTAGTACAGATGATAACTCTCCTTGCTCGTGAACCCAAAGAATGTGGTGAGAGATCAGTCATTCTAAAAAAATGCTGCAAACCTTTTCTTGGGACCCAGTCTGTGCCTAAATCCCACTGTGCACCCCAGATCAACTGCATCAATCTATCTATCTATATCTATATTCTATATCTATATATTATATAAAAGCGAAATGGCACTCACTCACTGACTGACTGACTGACTCACTCACTCGCAGAACTAAAAATCTACCGGACCAAAAACGTTCAAATTTGGTAGGTATGTTCAGTTGGCCCTTTAGAGGCGCACTAAGAACGGATTTGGAAAAATTTCTAAACATACGCTCAAAATCTGCGCTTTTCCAGCGTTTTTTGCGCTTTCTCAGCTTTATCGAGAACAAATGAACAGAAAATGTTCAAATTTACTTCAAAAGCTCAGCTAGAGTGTAATAATGTTGTGTTAGAAGGAATTTGAAATAACGTAAAAGATACGCCCAAAATTAGCGTTTTTTTGCGTTTTCTCAGTTCTTTCATCAAATAATAGACAGAAAATGTTATAATTTGGTACAGAGGTTTAGCTAGGGTCTAAACATTTTGTGATGAGGTGAATTCAATATTTCATCAAATATACGCCTAAAATCAGCGTTTCTCCAACGTTTTTCTCATCGCATGCTCAAATAAAAAATGCAGGTGAGCGAAGCGAGCCCGCTTATCTCATTTTTGGACGTTCCAGCCGGGTGGTCCAGGGGGCGGAGCCCCCTGGCTAGACGGATATGGCGAGCGAAGCGAGCCTGACGGCTACTACAATAATAAATATAATAGTGATGGTGTGTGTGTTTTGCCTCCTTTCACTTTTAAAGGAGCATGCATGATAGCATAAATGAAAAATCTGGTGTGGTACACTCACACAGCATTCCTTGCTCATTGAACTGTAAGCCTCATTCTTGAACGAGAATAATATTCAGGAGAATAACATAATGACGATTGGCGGCAACATATTTGAAACTACGATCAGACTACTGTATATGTGTACCATATAATTGTTCTCAGAGTACTTTTTCCTTTGTGTGAATTGTGAAATTCAATGATTTTTTTAAAAGTCGTCTAAACAGCTGTTCTACAGATGAAATATCTCGACTATTGTGTTCTTTTATAAACTGCTCTACCTACCTACCACATGCACGAGAAATAGGTTACAAAGTCTATTTCTCAAGGATGGGGTGGACCCCTCATTAGTTTCCCAGGAAAGAGACTCTTGCCAGTTGATAGAGCTGATAAATAAAGGGTATGAATTTGAAAAAAATCGGTCAAGAAATTTTTGAGAGAATAGTGGAAAACATGGTTTTTTAGTAACTATCCACCATTTTTCTTAAGAATATTACGTAGCTTCTTAAATTTTCCCAGAAATGAGACTCATGTCAGTTGATAGGGTTTATAAATAGCTATCCATGGTAGAAAATAATCTTTAGAGCCGTTTCGAGAAAACCGTGAAAAACATGGTTTTTTAGAAATTATCCGCTATCTTGAATTGAATTTCTTATTGTCGGATCCTCATGGTAAAAGGACCTAAAGTTTGAAACTTCAAGTGAATCGGTTAATTAGGAATGGAGTTATCGTGATCACAGACATACACACACACAGACCAGCACCCAAAAATCATGTTTTGGACTCAGGGGACCTTGACACGTAAAGAAAACATGAAATTAAGGTACCTTACTTTTTTTTGGAAAGCAATACTTTCCATACCTATGGTAATAGGGCAAGGGAAGTAAAAACAGGTTATTTCACTGAAGGTATGAGTTTTAAAAGGATGTTTGTTGCTCGATTAATCCAAAAGGTTGTATTTTGAGGATGTGTAGGTAAGCAAAATGCGTGTTTTCGACTGTCGAATGCTGATAAGAAATACAGCGCCGGTAAATCCGGTTTGCACGGCTATTGAACGCGATGCTCTTCTCAGTGACGTCACTAAATCAACCAGTTTCCGGCCACCCTGTTTCCGCAATAACTATGACTGACATCAGTGTGATGCGATTTTGCCGCCTGACCACTGCCACTGTTATCTGCCCTCTGCCATCACCATCAGCACGCTCAAAAAACGCTCGATATTGGGATGGGAGAGCCATTTAATTGGGCGTTTACAGGGATGAGCAGCAATACCCTATCTACCACCCCATGCTGTCCCACTCGTGTATCAATGGCAATAAAATTTAAATGGATTGTGTTCAACTGCCCCAACGATCCTTCTTGTTCGGCCCACTTCTATAAAAATGGCTCGCCAGTATTGCTGGTTGAAGCTATGAATAAAGGAGCCTATAGGCTATATCGCCAACACTACAGCTCCAACATCAAACAATATTCATCCATTCAAAAATTATTCCATATACCACTCCCAGTGTTTGTCAATAAATTGTGAGAAAAACACACAAAACGGTCAAATTCTTGTAGCTTCAATCTACCACATCAAATTCTCAAGTCAAAGTGTTTGTCAATAAATTGAAAAAACACACAGACCGGTCAAATTCTTGTAGATTCAACTTTTGACATTTTAAAGTCAGAGTGATTGGTTTGACTTTTTGCCAGTTATCTCCAACTTCTGAGGAATAATAAGCTGCAAATTCACCACATTAAATTTATAAAGTAGATGAATTTAGAAAAAAAACACAAAATTGTCAAAATCTTGTAGCTTTAATTATCCCATAACATTTTTTAAAGTCAAGTGATTGGTTGAACTTTTTTTCAGCTCTCTCCATAATAAGCAGAAAAAAATGATAGGCGAGCTTTTTGATCAATCAATAGGTCTAATAATTTAATTATTATTGTACTTATACCCCCCATCATCATACACAAATCTATAAACTTTATAAGGTAGGATAAAATTAGAATAGTTATCCTATAGTTCAGTTTGTCCTCATCAATAAATAAACAATGAGAAATTCAAAATAATAATTATACTCTTCAATGTTTAATTCCATTACGAACTGCTTGTTAAATAATCACTTTTGAACAATTAATTACGACATAGCAGTCAGGTATTCATAAATGAAAGCTATTAACTTCTACTCACATTAAAACTGTGCAACCTTTTTTTCATTATTTTTTGGAAATATTTAAATTAATATTGGACGCTCCTTATATGAGCATTTGAATTAGTGAGAGAGGAGCAAATAATTTTTGAAAATTTGAATAATTTTTATAACATTTCTGTATATCTATTCACGTTTTCTCATAATCAAAGTGTAGCGCTTTCGGACACTAGGCCCTTCATCAACACAAGCTATATCTCAATAATAGCTTAATATGATAGAAATCGATTTACATCTACCAAAGAATTTTATTTTATAGCAATTTAACAATACAGCAATACAATTATATTAGTTTTCTCTGTAATACCTATTATTTGCACAATAATTCATAACTCATCAATCCTTGAAGCCACTTAAATTGCAGGTTGATTGGGCTATAATAATTAGAATACTCATTTCACACCTTTTGGCTTCATTTTACAAATTTCGAATTTTTGAATCATGAACTGTGATTATGAATACAGTATGGTATATGATGTAGTGATAGTGACAAGAATACTGTTCTCGAGGGGATTTAATATTACATTTTCATCTATTTTCTATGAACAACAGTATTTGAGAGATTGAAGAGTATAATGAACATACATGTTTACATGTTCAAAGGCTGTATAAAAACAAGGAAGCATCTCACTTACAACCACCATGAGAATGTAACATCATAACATAAAACTTATGTGTTGTCTGTGTAGTTCAATTTGTGTTTGAAAAAATAATAAATATTTATTATAAGACGATTCAGTCACTAGAGCACATACATATCTCAATAATAGCTTAATATGATAGACATCGATTTACATATACCACAAAATTTTATTTTATAGCAATTTAACAATACAGCAATACAATTATATTAGTTTTCTCTGTCATCCTATTATATTAAGCGAGCAATTTCTGTATTTTTATATCTGTTTATCTATCTGGTTATTTATCCTATACTATTAAACGAGCAACTTCCGTTTATATTTAGATGTTTGGATGTTTATATGTTTATAAGTTTGTATTCACCGGATCTCGAAAACGGCTCTAACGATTCTCACGAAATTCAGAACATAGTAGGTTTATAATATAAAGATTCGATTGCACTAAGTCTCATCCCTGGGAAAACTCGTTGAAGGACATTAGAAGGATAATTATTATTCATCCTTCGATAAACAGATGATAATAATTATTTCGTCGTCTGTTGGTGATAGAATTGAGTTAGCGAGTTCATGTGTGGTGGACTGTGCCAAAATTATGACTCAGCTGTGAACTTTTGTAATCATTCAATCAGGTACCTAGTGCCGGTTGCAAAAAACCGGGTTATTCTCAATCCTGATTAATTCCAGTAGATCCATCTTTTTGAAATGGTCCTCTCTGATTTGGTACACGTAAAATTAATCAGAATTGAAATTTAACTGGCTTTTGTGCAACCGGGCCTTTGTGAGGGAAATTTTTGCATTCCTCTGGGAATTAATCTCAATTTACTGTGATTAGATAGAACATTTCTGTATGAACTATGAATGTTATTATAATTCCTTCTGTCGTAATAAATTTTAATGCTTTTGTACTCCAGAGCGAAGCTCGGTCCCCGATATTAATTATTTATATCTGGTTATTTTTGTTCACCGGATCTCGAAAACGGCTCTAACGATTCTCACGAAATTCAGAACATAGTAGGTTTATAATATAAAGATTCGATTGCACTAAGTCTCATCCCTGGGAAAACTCGTTGAAGGACATTAGAAGGATAATTATTATTCATCCTTCGATAAACAGATGATAATAATTATTTCGTCGTCTGTTGGTGATAGAATTGAGTTAGCGAGTTCATGTGTGGTGGACTGTGCCAAAATTATGACTCAGCTGTGAACTTTTGTAATCATTCAATCAGGTACCTAGTGCCGGTTGCAAAAAACCGGGTTATTCTCAATCCTGATTAATTCCAGTAGATCCATCTTTTTGAAATGGTCTCTCTGATTTGGTACACGTAAAATTAATCAGAATTGAAATTTAACTGGCTTTTGTGCAACCGGGCCTTTGTGAGGGAAATTTTTGCATTCCTCTGGGAATTAATCTCAATTTACTGTGATTAGATAGAACATTTCTGTATGAACTATGAATGTTATTATAATTCCTTCTGTCGTAATAAATTTTTAATGCTTTTGTACTCCAGAGCGAAGCTCGGTCCCCGATATTAATTATTTATATCTGGTTATTTTTGTTCAACGGATCTCGAAAACGGCTCTAATGATTTTCACGAAATTTGGAACATAGTAGGTTTATGATACAAAAATTCGATTGCACTAGGTCTCATCCTTGGGAAAACTCGTTGAACGACATTAAAAGGATAATTCATCCTTGGCTGAAACAGCTGTGAATAGTAAAAAAGTGAGTGAGCGAGTGAGTATGTGAAAAATCAAAATATCGCATCCCCGAAATTCATAAGATTACATATGGCCAGCTGTGAAATATAAACACGATCCTTTTAGAGAATTGTGTTCTATTTATCAATAAATGAAAATTACGTATGAAGCTCGGTTCCCCGATATTACCTATTATTTGCACAATAAGTTTATAACCCATCAATCCTTGAAGTCATTTTAAAGTGCAGGTTGATTGGGCTTGTGTTAACTCCAAATAGCTGTTGAACGTTTTCCAATTAAATCTATACCACTTTAAAGCTGCGTTTACACCAAAGTTATTGACTTAATCTTTATGGATTCTATTAGATTGAACGGAACATGACAAACACATATGTTCATCATGTGTATGATAAGTTATGTTCAATCTAATATAATCTATAAGGATTAAGTTAATAACATTCTGTTATTAACTTTGGTGTAAACGCAGCTTATTTTTCAACTGAATTTCTCTCCCATAAGTTTTCTTGGACGTTTAATTTACGCACGGTATTGTGAAATATCAAGCCCATTGATTCTTTCTCTCAACACTAGCCACCTTCAATGGTAGTTGGCCTCTTCTCCGCCAATCTAAATGCTAATCAGAGCTTCCCCATGACCTCGGTGATCCAGTACCTACTTTCTCCATTGCAACCTCGACTATGAGTCGAAATGCGTATCAACTCTCAATCTTAACTGCCTTAATCCACAAGCAGCTTTTCCTTCCCAGAGAACTGCATATTGTTTCTCTTTGTCTATGGAATGGGACACAGTGGCTGCTATTCTTCCATCATTTCTCTTCCTCCTGGTTTTCTCTTCAGTTTCCTCTTTCCAAGTAATGATTCGTCAACCATCATTCGCTCAACCCTCCAACTTTTCAACCTCTTTTTTGAATCGTGGACGTTATTGAGATAAAGATCTATCTTCTTCACCTAGGAAAAAGACTATTCTAAACTTTGGAATTGATTAGAGATATTTTCAAATACTCTATTCTATGAGTACATCAATCTGAAGGTCCTTGAGCCGCGTTTACACCTGAGCTATTAATAAAATGATTATTTTCCCGTCCTTATTTAGATTCTATTGAATTGAACGGAACTTGACGAGCATAAATGTGTATGCTAAGTTATGTTTAATCTAATAGTATCTATAAGGACGGAAAAATAAACATTTTGTTGACAACTTTGGTGTAAACGCAGCTTGACAGCGCCACAAAAATGCGCTTTCACTTTCCATCAGCTGTTGTTATTATATCTGTATTTGTACAGAAACAGTAAGATACAGATATAATCAGCTGATGAGAAGCGAAATACACTTGTTTGTTGCGCAAAAGTCATTACGCATCTTATTATTATTTATCGATTTACCATTATTTGATAATATTATTCGAGTTTAATGAATAATAAACTGCTGTAACATGAGATGTGAACTCGTTTCAGTAAACTATTGGCTCTGCTGTGTTTTTTATTGTATTCCTTTTTTGTATTTCCTTTTTGACTTTATATTGCGTCTGATTATGCATCTGGGAATGTCAAGAACAATTTATCACACTACAATAATACATTCGATTAGGAATATTTTGTTCATCTTGAGTGGATAAATAATTTGACTTCACAACAACTGCAATATGCAAACCAATAAGTTGACGAGGATTCTAGTTTCAAGGATGTGAACAAGTACTTTGTAGGCCTACGCTACTTATTGTTTGAGACGTAACTACAATTATTTAACTCGAAGAAGCCGTTTTACCTGTTGGGTTGAGAGGATGACTAGATGTGTCACCGGAACACTGCAAAGAAGCAAGAAATAACGATAAGCCAGAAAGCCACGATGCAAGGCGCTATGATCGTCCCTGAACTTCCATCTTGTACTGCTGCTGGAAGTTCACCAGCTGAAAAAGAGAGAGAAAATATCAAGAATGATAAAGTGAAATTTGCATCTAAAAGTTTCCTGCCTTGTATAGAAGATTGAAAAATCATTCAGTTTTAAATTGAAGATTAGAGAATAATTAAGTTTAAAATTGTATAAAGCTTAGACCCTTCAGGCCGAAACACATGAGTAATTTTTTCAGGCACGGCACGACAGGACAGGAAGCTCTCATATTGGCTGATTCTTGATTCGCTAACCCCAACAGCCAATCGGAGATTTTCGTTTCTGAAGTGCCATGTCAACTCGCCTGAAAATCACCTCGTAAGTTCCGACTCCTACATTGTGGACTATCACTTTCAGATAATTTTATAGATATGGGAGAATGTTAAATTTATATTTCCTCAAGGATTATAGATTAAATTCACTTTCGACTCCTACATTGTGGACTATCACTTTTAGGTAATGTTATATAGATATGGGAGAATGTTAAATTTATATTTCCTCAAGGATTATAGATTAAATTCACTTTGAGCTAACTAGAATACAAGTGCTATATTGATAATTCTCTTATTGATCTTCCGCTTTCCTCTTATAGGTTGTTCTACATAATTGTGGATTCATATTGTATTGTTGTTGAGATTACATTATCCACGAAAGAACTCTTCAACTATCATTAACAATTATTACCAACAACTTTTAGTTACATGAAAAAATAAAATTTAAAATGGGATTAATGTCGAAACATGTTGTGATAAAATAATTTAAAAGGGTACTGAAATTTGTATTTCTATTGATATTAAAAGTAGTCCTAGAGAAAAAGGACATAATAATAATTTATTGATTCTTCTTCACTTTCACAGTTGAAAAAAAAACACAAAATAATTTGTATACATCATAAAAATATAAAAAGAATCAAATGGCTCACAAGACTTTTGTCTGATCGTGAGCCTAAGGAAAATACAAACAAGAAATTACAAAAAGGTGAAAAACAACTATGGTAAACAAAAGAAGAAGAAAAAGAGGTTTGAAAAACTAAAGAAACTAATTTTTTTTATTCACAATACAAACAGTTAAGGGTCCTGCCAAACCTATAGTGAGATTAAATATATTAACAAAAGAGAGAAAAGAAACTACTGAAGAAAAAAGACAATAGTAGTTACATTTACACGTAGCCTACCTACTACAAGTATAGTTACATTTACACGAAATTAGTACTTACAAGTTACAACTACTCAACATTACTTCAACAAAAAAAAATTGTACTGATGTACCATCTTTTTCCTTCAATGAAACTGTGTAGTCTGGTTTTGAAATATAGATTGTGTTTTCACTCTAGTGAAATAATCTTATACAAAAGTTACATTCAATTGTTAATTTTGTCTAGAAATCCTGATGGACACACCATTCCATCATGATATTTCTAGACAAAATAAACAATTAAATGTAACTTCTGTGTAAGATTATTTCACTAGAGTGGAAACACAATCTACATTTCAAAACCAGACTACACAGTTTCATTGAAGGAAAAAGATGGCCATAAATGTCGAGTTTGTGGATTGTAGGCTACTGCAGTTTAATGTGCATTGAGTCTGCGACACGGCGACGGTGGTAGAGTGGTGATGGAGAAGAGGCGGTGATTATACTGTTTAGTTGGATATCACCGCCCAGGGACGAATTTCATCCAGCCTGCATTGTTATGCACCGCTGAGCATGCCACATATTATGTGTGTGCTCTTCGCTAATACAATTATATTATGTGGATTGAATGGATACTCATCAATGGTACGCAGCATGAATGCATGGACCCGATTCTATAAAACAAAGACTGAAGGCTGTCAGCTTGTTACATGAATACTTGACATTGGTCTCCTCTGCTCGGAATAATTCTCTGCTGAATTAAATTGTATGAGATTGTTGATTTAATAGATTATTTCCGAACAAAATTTGTCATTGATGGAACTTGCTCATTTCATCCAATTTTCAAACCTTAAAGCACCTGTTCACTTAGAACTAAGCAAAAGGCTTCACAAAAAATCTGGTGTGGCGCACTCGCACAACTTTCCTTGCCTTCATGAAAATTGCTGATCACCTGACGCTAGTGTTCATGCGCATCTCAAGTCTACTACTATTCAAAGATCTGATCCAGCTGGTGACAGGACAATAACGCTGAAGACACACGAGCTCTGCTATCTCTTCATAGTGAATGATTTAATAGAATCAACAGTTGCCAACAGTTTGCAATTGAAATAATAATATTTTCTCGAATTTCGAGCTTATTTTCAATTTTAGGTGAAAATGTTACGAAACATAAATTGTAGAGATTTTCATGCTCAATCTTTTTCACTTGAAATTTTGTGTTTAAATTGTATCTGAAGCCTGATAGTTGAGAATCTAAAATCAAACTTTGCATAGATGGGGCGGATCTCCTGAAATTTTTACAGATATGGGACTTGTGGCAGTTGATAGAGCTTATCAATGACTACTCTAGATATGAATTTGATCAAAATCGTTGGAGCCGTTTTTGAGAGAATCGCGAAAAACCCTGTTTTTGACAACATTTTCGCCATTTTAGCCGCCATCTTTAATTGAATTTGATCGAAATTGTTCGTATCGGATCCTTATATTTTAAGGACTTTAAGTTCCAAATTTCAAGTCATTCCGTTAATTGGGAAATGAGATATCGTGTACACAGACGCACATACACTCACACAACACACACACCACACAACACACACACACACACACACACACACACACACAACACACACACACACACACACACACACACACACACACACACACACACACACACACACACACACACACATACTGGAACAAAGTAATAAACGGGGAGGTGAGAAATGAACATACATTGCGGGGAGGCTGATTTACACACATTTACACACATGTTGGAGATTTAATTTTTGTTTTATAAAGTATATTAATATGTGTTCAATACAGTTGTAACTTTTTTTTTCTGTTAACTTGAAAAAAAAATTACGCATTAAACCTACAAAAAGGGGAGAAATGTGTGTACACTTTCACTGAACAAACCGAGGAGAAATGTGTGTACACTTCCACTGCACAAAGCGGGGAGAAATGGTGTGTACACTTCAAACCCACATTCCGAGGAGGAATTGTGTGTTTAGTTTAACTTACAAAGCGGGGACAAAACCGGTTCTTAACACAAGTTCTGGCTGCAACACTTATTTCGATATTTACTATTCTATTTGATCATAGAATACAATATCGTATGGGTCTTCGAAAGCCAGTTACATGCACGTTGATTTTTGTACGATTGTTTTTTGCCATCCTTATGAATTCGAATAAGTGCAACTTGTCAAACATCATCTGTTTGATCTAATAGAATTTTATAAGGACGGTAAAAAATCGATGTGTATGTAACTGGCTTTTACTAAACAGGCTTCACGAATTACAATACGATAATAGGATAGTTGATACAATACATGGTTTTAATTCAGATTCATTCATTGATAGAAATAAAAGGAGATTCCGGTGTCGATAGCATCGAAGTCGCCAGGCTGGTCTGGATCATTTATGAATTTCTCAGTATGCAGTATCCACTCAGCAGCTCTAATACAAACACAAACATTAGTTTCGTTTTACTTGGAATAGTAAGACATTATTTCATTATGTCCATTATTACAATAGATCAATTCAGATCCAGTTAGCTGTTAGAGTAATATAATGTAATTACATTCTATACTCACTGTTCAGATCAGCACAATGTTTATAGCCTACTGTAAGCATAGAATGTTACATTCTATACTCACTGACTGCATATTTATACTGTGTAATAGATTTTATTGATTGTTGCAAAGATTTTAAGTCAATGAATCAACAGGAAATCCATGGTAATATTCAACGATTTCAACCTAATGAATTAGATTGTTGTATGACAAAATTGAAATCCCGACAACGTAAATAATTCAGTGATGTTTACTGTACAAGGTTACTTTTTCTCGTATTTTATTGAGTGATAATGGGAGATGATTTCTGATTCCATATTTGGATTCAACCTTTTGAAGTTTGAAACTTTCAAAGCTGGAATTTTTTTTGTCTTTTTCTAAAAAGACTTTTCCACTTCAACATTAAAATGTACATTTCACAATATTCATAACAAGATATCAATAACAATAAAGAGGAAATGACTCTTATCGATTATAAACTCCTAAAAATTGAATTCCTTTATCAATTCTCGCCTGTATTCCACTGCCTCCCTCAATATCCTACTAGACTCGTCCAAAATTTTCCATTCAGATACTCAATTACTGTCTCTCTCTCTAGCATCGCCCCTCTCAGATATTTCTTTCTTATTTCACCCAAAATTGAACATTTACCGATGAAATGATAAGCATCTTCCGTTTCTCGGCTATTGCACATAGAACAGATACCTATCCCCTCCTCTCTTTGCGGTGCGTGATTGAGCGATAATAGCCCAGAGGAGGCCCTTGAAAATCATCGAGGTAACATTCCGTTTGGACTCATCATTCATGTAATTTCTCGTTCCATCGTCAATTTTTGCGTAGATTCTGTGAAACTGTGACCGCTCTCTTCTCTCTAGCCACTTACTTTTAACTTTAGCTTTTATCTTCTCCATTACCCTCTCCCACGTTGCTTCCCACCCCCTCCTGAAATTTGCTGCTTGCCAGTTGTCCGCTGTTATCGGCAATTCAATATCAAACTCACTTAATATCCGTCTCCATTCAGAATACCAACCACACTTTTATCTTAAACAATGCCTTGCGATCAATGTTCGATATCGGTCGCCAGGTATCTCAAAAGAATTCAATACATATTTTATATGAACGCTCAAAGTATACAACCACAAAATTTCCTTTCCTGTCACTAAGTATACTATATAATTTGGCGTATTACACGGTAGTCCAAATATTTTCTTGACAAACAACCTCAGAAATTTTTCTAGTTCTTCTCTCTCCGCATATCCCAATACCTGTGCTGCATATGTTACAACTGCTTTACTTATCGAATCAAAACTTCCTCATTTCATTGACAGAGGTGCTTCATCATTCAAAATGAGTCTTCGCCATACACTATTAATCCCAAATCTGGCAGCTGTTATCTTACATTTAAAATGTGCGGTTAGGGCAAGTCTTGATGAAAAAACAACTCGCAGGTATCTGTACTCATTCACTGTTTCAATAACTTCATTTCCATAGTACCACTTCTCTCTTTCTCCCAATCGTCCTCCTCTTCTGAAAACTACAATCTTGGATTTAGCCATGTTCACTGTGAGATTCCACCTTATGCAATATCCCTTTAACTTATTTATCATTGACTGCAGATGTCGAGGATTCTCAGACAACAATACCACGTCATCAGAATATAACAGCGAATTATCAGCCTCTGCCCAACATAATATACCTCCACCAATAACATCACTCAAATCATTCAAAAATAGTGTGAATAGCAACAGGGAGAATACGCATCCCTGTTTTAATCCATTCTGGTTTCAAAGTATTCTGTTAAGTTACCCTCCACGCCATGCCATACAGGAGACTTCGTATTTCTATATAGACTCCTCAACATCGCAATAAATTTAGTCGACACTCCCAATTCACTCAGTTTAAAAAATAAAGCCTCTCTGTCCACACTATCGTAGCCCAAAAAGAAACAGTACAACTTCTTTGTAGGTCTATTCAACGTTTTCATTACTATATTGAATAGAACAAAAATATTATCAGTAGCCGAATAACCTCTCCGAAAGCGACACTGATTCTCTTTAATAATCTTTTCTCTTTCCTCCCACAACTGCAACCTTCTCAGTAAAATAAATGAAAATACTTTAGCGACAGCATTTATAAAAGATATGGCTCTATAATTATTCACTTCATTAGTATCACCTTTTTTATGCAATGGAAATATAATTGAACGTGGAAACCCTGTTGGTATCTGTCCACCTCTGACGATGGCATTGGAAAAAGTCAAAATAATCTCTTTGTAATTTTTTGACGCATTCTTGTAAAACTCAGCAGGAACTCTGTTATCACCTGGAGCCTTATTGTTGCGCATTGTCTTGAAGGCACTTTCCAATGCATTCATATCTATGTATTTGTCAAGAGTTTGATCTTCAACATTCCTCGCCGCATAATATGTGACTACCCCGCAAACTGATCCAAACACTCGTCTGAAGTGTTCAACCCAATCCTCAGCACTCACAGTTCCCGAAATCTTGAACTCTCTACACTTGAATTCTTTATCAGAGCCACAAATCACTGGAATCCTTGACTCTTCTGAATTGTTCTTTTATATCGCTGTAATACGCTTGCCTTTTACTCTTACATAGCAGTTTGTATTCCTTTACTACCTTCATATAATTTTCTCCCACCTGCTCCGAATTTGATTTTCTAAACACATTCAATAGGCTGAACACTCGCTTTCTCATAACCGCACACTCTTTGTCGAACCTCTTTTCTCTCCATCCTTCTCTCTTTCTATCAGGTTGGGGCACATAATTTGCAGCTCTATATACAAGATTATTTAATACTTTATAAGTCTCCTCACTACTCTCGGGAAGACCATTTATTTCTCTACAAGCATTGGTGAGTTTAGATATATATTCTTCCTCGCTTCCTTCCATTTCAACTTCGGTAAGAGTGGTAAAATTGTGCTCTCTCTTTCTAGAGTATCAACCGTGATTAGCGTAGCTTCAATTGGGAAATGATCAGATAAAAATTCTGGCACAATAGAAAATTTTCCAACTATTTGCGCTAATTCGACAGCCATGCAACATAGATCTATTACGGAAGCCCCTCTGCCTATAAAAGTAAAGTCTCCCCACCTATCTCCACTTATCCTTCTATTCATAATGATGAAATTAAAAACCTCACAGAACTCCAATATTTTCTTACCTTTCATATTAATCACCTCATCCTTTGACTCTTGCTTATTACTCAGTGCATTTCCCAATTCTATTACATCTGTTAATTCCGACATGTCCTGTCCATTTCCTATTCTACCGTTAAAATCTCCAATTAAAATCATATTATTTCTATTATGCTCTTGCACTATCATAAACTCCCATAATGTATTGAATTCTCTTTCCCATTCCATGTCTCCTCCACCACTCAGGTAAATTGGAACTATATAATATTCATCCCGTTGTCCTGCATTCATGTGAATAACTTTCCTCTCAAGCGCATCGATTACCTTACAAAAACTCTCTATTCTTTTACTAATTTCTATTAACTTTCCTCCCTTTGCTCTACCTCAGTTTGATTCTCCAACTGCGAATTCCCAGTATAAATTGTAATCTGGAAAACAGTTTTCAAAATACAATTGCTTTCCTCTTTCAACAAACGTCTCCAATAGTACAAAAACATCATAATTACAAATAAAATTATATACTTGAACAATCTTACCACTTAATCCAGCCACATTGTACGCTACTATACTCAACTGTCCCTTCTCACACGGACTGACGGCGTTATCTCAGCGGTTGCGGTCTTCGTCCTCGCCGCCTCGCTCCTCCTCATCACACATGCTCCCGCTCACGGCCCGCATCACACTCTCATCGAACATGCTCCCGATCTTCTGCAGCCCATCCTCTCCCTCCGAGACCAGTCCATTCTCCTCATCCAGCGTGAAAACCCGACTATTCACGATTAAACGATCCACTTCAACCGATACTCTCCTCTCACTCCGGAACTTGTTTCTTCAACTCGCCAAGCACCCGGAAAAGCTTTGATCGTCGTTTTCTTGTGTCGAAAGCAAAGTCTTTATGAATCACAAACTGTGTACCCTTCAGCTTCCTACTGTTTCTCGTGATGAAATGGATGTCCTGATCGTCCGGAAAATGCGCAATGATTGGCCCGTTATCTATTTTCTTGCCCAATGCATGTGCTCGATTAACCCAGGTACCTGCTCGTGCCCCCAAATGACTCACACAAAAGTCTTTGACAGTTCTCACGTAATCCACTGTTGCACATTCATATTTCAGCCCGCGAAAAATTATATTGTTCCTTCTCGATCTATTTTCAAAATTTTCCATCTTCCTGATTATGAGATTATTCTGAATTTTTTGAGCAACAATTTGATTTCTTAACTGTTACTTCTCGACAGAGAGTTTATTCACTTTTTCAATTAGACCATTTAAATCCACCTTTGTAGCTAGCAGCGCGAGTTTTTCATCCATAGCCTTACTAAACCGCTTTTCAAAACGGTCAAATAGTGATTCAATAAAGTCTGAGTTCACATTACCGGAAGCTTTAACACTTGGGTCTGGAGCACGCTTTTTCTGTTCCATCTCTTCGAGCTCAGGCGAACTTTTAGCACGAGGACTCTTCTTAGCACTATCGTCCGGTGAAAAGTATTGTTAGATACTGTTCTTATTCATTCAGCTTCGAATATTTCGATTCACTTGAGAACAATTTCACAAATAAAAAACAAATTGATAATTCAATTTATTACGAAAGAACTTTTAGCTCTAGGTCTCTTTTTAGCACTACCGTCTGGTGGAAAGTATTGTTGGATACTGTTTTTATTAATTTAAACTTTGAATATTTCGATTCACTTGAAAACAATTTCACAAATAAATAACAAATTGATAATTCAATTTATTACAAAAGAACGTTTTAGGTTAAACATGCACTAAATGAACCGATTAAGCACGACCCGTCCGGAAACTTGAGATAAGAGAGCAAAACAATTCTGCGACCGCTCCGTTCAACAGCTCACTATCAACTCCTAATTGAGAACATACGATTTGAAATCGAAAAGTTGTCAGTTGTAATTGGGGAATGATTTTAAAAAACCAATACTTTTATTTTCCATAACTGTACTCATAAAAAATAATATGATAATATATTTTATATTCAGATGAAACGTTTAGTTTTTAAATAAAAAAATATTTTTGAGCCCCAAAATCCATTGGAGAGTTACCGAATTGCTTGATCAAGAGATTCAATTGATTGATGATAAAGTTCAATTGCGCCGTGAACATAGAGAATTTGATCTTCATCAAGTTCAAATGTTTGGAGACAAAAGTCGTGTTGCCAATACATACATAGAAATGATTCTCATTAATCATTCGTGAACAGTACAGGGGAAATAATTGAGGAGTTGGGTGGAAAAACGACCTGAGTCAAAAAATCAAGTTTTGTGTAAATTGAGTTTGAAATATTTAGTACACATCTTCATTATTTCATCAGAATGCAATATTCTTGCAAGTATTTGAACTTTATTGATCTTTTTATACTATTTTCAATGCTATTATTCATAATTAGCCAATAATCCAAGGCTAACTGATATTAATTGATATAAGGTGTGTTGTCTCAGGTCGTTTTTCCATAACCCTGGTTGTTACATGTTCAGAGGTTCAATAAAATGATGAAAAACCCGTATCAAGAGTAGTGATAATGATAATATATTGCTCATGATATTGGATAATTAATAAGTAGGTAATGAAGATCTAAAAAATGTCATTTAGAAGTGAACAATTGAAGATGATATTTTCTTCTTGAACACGTTTCTTCCCATGATCAAGACTCTGGAATGTTACATGGTACTGTTCTGATTTTCGGGAAATTCATACACCCAATGCTTTCAGCATCGGATTCTTCTTCAGGAGCGTCTTCTTCATTATTTTCATCATCTAGAGGATAATTGGTTCCCTTGGATGTATTAATGATCTTCTTATACCATTCATTTGGTAGAGAGTTAGTTGGGAGGATATTTTTAATATTTTTCCGAAGAATGGACATTGATATGTCCAAAGCTCCGCCAATTTATGTAGATGCATTACAATATAATCTTGTATAGTTATTCCAAATTGCTTTTTCCATATCATATACAGTTCAATAATTATTTTCTTAGTCTATATTATGTAAATTCATCTATAATTTTGCTGTATTGTAAGCTATTGTATATGAGTGTATAAGCCAGTATATACTGTAATCTACATAAGTACAAGTAATCTACAAAGTACTCAATCAATCAATCAATCAATCAGCTTCTTCTTTTGTAAGAAAACAAAATAAGGATTTCACTGGCTGCTGGCTCACAGCTTGTCAGCTGAATAATTTCAGGTTTTCCACATAAACAAAACATTTTCACAACTCAATCATTTTTCAAGATACAACAACATTTTATGTACTAATCTGTTCAGAATTTAATGGCGGATAGAATGAAGCGTGTTGCGGAAAAACGACACGAGTGGCCTCGGGTCGTTTTTCTACCCAGCTCCCCAATTTCACAATTGAAAATAATAATTTCACACATACAAAGCCTATGGAATACTGTGTACGTAGTACAGTATCCTTTCCTGCTCAAATCAAACCTGTACTGTAGGCTACAGAAGAGTCACGACATGTCAATTGGAAAATTTTCTCATTTTCAAATGTCTGCTCATGATATGATATCTTCTCATTTACATTTGACGATTTCTCAAATACAATTCACTACTCTCAATTACATGTGTGATGACTTCCTAAATACAATTGACTATTCTCATTTAGGCTACATCTGACATTCTCTCAATTACAAGTGACTATTCTCAAATACAATTGATACTTTCTCAAATTAACTTTTTACTTTCTCAAATAAAATTGGAAAAGGTGTTGTGACTACTATTTTTTTTTTTTGAGCAGGGTATGATTACTAAATCTTTTCTCCGGAACAACGTCTTTTCACAAAAAGTGAGCATGCCGTACACAAGTAAAATATTCAATCCAAGGTTTACAAGAGAGTTTTTGCAAGGATTGACAGACACAGAAGAAAATGTCAATATGGAGAGAAACTAAGAGACAAATTTCATTTTATCATAGGCTATCCTGATCTTGAGATACAATGTTAGGTTAGCAAAGTTTGAGGCATCCGCTTCTCTACAGTAGTGAATTCTCAGTGAAGCCTGTTCAAGAATATAAACTTACTGACGTGCTATTCTTGAATCTTAACAAGCCTCCCATTCGCATCATTCTAGCAATAGCCCAAATTCAATGCGGAAAATTCTCGGGAAATTGTGTTACCAAGTCACCATTGATTGTGATGAACCTAATTTGGCGTTAAATTGTAGAGGATTTTATTCACTTGGAAACAGTTCTGGATTTTTTCACTATGAAAGGTTTTTGAGTTATATGGAGAAAAAAACAGGTATTTTTAACACTGTAAGGTTAGCAGAGGGTATTTTTTTGTGAAGAATCATTTTCAGACTATTTGTACCAAATAACTAAAAATCAGTACCACAATACATTCTGGCAGCATGTTTCCTCGCTCCCTTCTCATGTCTCAAGTGGATGAACAGAAAAAAACTATGAATTCGCTAAGCTGTGACTCAATGAGTCTGAACGAAAAAGGAGATAAGTTGCTGATTCATAAATTCACGGCAAGCCCCATAGCAAACCAGTTACTTCGAACAGTGAAGGAGACAATGGAGATATGCAGGGATATGCAAGTACCCCGCATTGTATGCTCAATCCGTAAATGAGTTTTGTGTAAGTGTGTATTAGCGATCGTAGCACAACGTGGTGGCAATTTTGGAAACTGGAGTGTATCCCAATTAGGTGGAGTACTAACAAAATGGGGAGATTTTTTTTTATTACGTTTTTACATGGTTTTAAGCATGTAGAAGTGATTTTTACTAAAATTGAGCAGTGACACTACGGGGTCTCCCCTTAGTGTACACACCTCCCCTTAATGTGCTGTGTATACTTGATTGTCTCCCCGTATTATACCTTGTTCCAACACACACACACACACACACACACACACACACACACACCACACACACACCACACACACACACCACACACACACACACACACACACACACACACACACACACACACACACACACACACATACATACACACACACACACACACACCACCACACACACACCACACACCACACACACACCACACACACACACACACACACACACACAACCACACACACCACACACACACAACACACCACACCACACAACACACACACACAACACACACACACACACACACACCACACACACACACACACACACATACATACATACAGACCAATACCCAAAAACCACTTTTTTGGACTCAGGGGACCTTGAAACGCATAGAAATTCTCAAATTGGGATACCTTAATTTTTTTCGGAAAGCAATACTTCCCTTATCTATGGTAATAGAGCAAGGAAAGTGAAAATATCCTGTGAGAGTTGTATCAAATACAATTATTATGCTGTGTGATCATAATTTATCTCACAATCATTACAGCATTTGATGAAACGAAATAAAACCACTCTCAGTTAGCGTAATAGAACTTTATAGTGATTGTAAATGTAGCCTACAAGTAAAGAACAGGATGTATTCTATCCATGAGATGAATCTCATTCATAAGTATTATTTTTATCAATGGATGGAACTGTAATGATCCTCTCATTATTTTCTGTTGTATTATTGAATGATAGTCAACAAACGTGCTATGAGGTAAATATTTTTTGTAATTTACTGTTTATAGACACTTCCATTATATTATTGCTACAACAAAAATTTATAATTATTGTATGGTAATTTCTATTGTCAGATTGGTAGAAAGTGTAACTATTGTATTTTACAATAGTCTTGATGAAATAATAGACATCTATTCTATTCTATTCTTTGAGCCCATCTACTCCCACCAGGATCTCTGCAATACGGTTCAGTAGTATAAAATCAAGTTACAGATGGAAATAAATTAGAAATTGCATTTGTTTAGATGAATAATTATTATTTTTATTATTACAACGAAAATCCTAATCAAATGCTGTAAATCATCTTCGAAGACTTCTGCTACTGCAAATATATGACAACATGGTTAACAGCTAGATGGAAATTCGATGAACGCTACTATACAAAAATTATTTGTCGAATTTCCATGTAGCTGTTAACCCTGTTTTCAATATTTGCAGTAGCAGAAGTCTTTGCTGCTACAACTTTAGTATCAGGGGAAGTCTTTGCTTTCCCCAACTTTGGGGTGATTTACAGCATTTGATTAGGATCTTCGTTTAATAATAATTAGAATTAAATTTATTAGGAGTTCAATAGGTTCAAGAGTAATTAACATGCTCTTCAAAAATTGTGAGAATTTTGAGAGATACTCAATAAAAATGATAAAATGAAGTAATAGAACGCTCTTACAAATAATCAGGAATGATTCCCAAAGTTGAAGAGACTTGATAAATAAGCTACTTACAGCTTTGAGTGCGTTATGCGTGCTTTCATGAGCTAGATGTCCTGTGGACAGCTTAGAAACTATCTGTATTCTTGTATTTTGAATCTAGCTGTTTATTAATCATTGATAGCATACTACTAAATTTTTTGTTGAATACGTTACACAGCTCAATGCTGAATGGATCAATATTCTATAGATCATCAAATTTTGATATTCCAAGAGACTATCAACTCTAGGTTTGTCAGATATTGATAGATTCTGTGCGTCAAGAAGCACTGGGACTATGACCGTTCAGCACTTTGGCGAACTGAAAAATGCACACGGTTGGAAAGAATTGAAAATGCCAGCTCAGCAGCGAGCTAATGCATTTCGGCCACTGGCTGACGTCATCAGCCACCTCCGCTGGGAACAATTAGCGGCAGACCGATGCCGACGCCACTGACCGACGCCTCTAATTGGGCACAGTACGGAGAGAGCAATACCCTCATATGCCCCTTGCAGACACTGTTTCCAATTCAAGTCTTGTGATCTTCAGAACAATCTTGTTTGCAATCTCATCTCTCGTCATCAAGTCAAATATTCGACATACATGTTTGTTGAGGGGCTCAGGAACAAACAAAAGTTTGGACAATCATAGTTTGTCAAACAAAAAAATTACTGTTTTTCCAAACATTTTCAGTGTTGGCTGTAAAGCATAAAAACCTGTACTCCTCACTTAAAATATTTTGTTCGGTGACGCGTTCACACTGGCCTCGGGCAAACATTGTTTGTCAAACATAATGAAATTTGCCCAAACTGTTTCAACAAACATGCTTGTCGAACATTTGTTCAATGTGGACAAGGCTTAACCCTCGCACAAGCCTAGAGCCGAGAAAACTTATAGATTGTTACATTCTCTGCCTAGAGCTCATGTAGGCATCATCCTTAGCAAAACAGTTAATATCATGTGCCACTGCACATCTGTATGTTTTGTGCAAGAGAAAAATCTTCTCACGCCAATAATGATCTCACCTATTGCAACACAGGGTGTTTCAGAGAAATGGGAAAATTTTGAAAGTTGAATAATTTCAAGTGAAACAAATCTTTAAATGAAGTTTTTCATATTATTCAATAGTAAAAATAATGCCATTTTAGAATAAATAATACCGTAACATTTATTTTTTGAAGATGACATCTTGCAGGTGTATCCCTTTTCTACGCAAACATTCCTGTAGTCTCTTCATCACATTGCCCATGGTTAGACGTAACATTACAATTGGAATTTGAAATCGCTTCTCGAATCTTGGCTTTCAATTCTTCCGTTGTTTCAGAATTGAAAGCCAAGATTCGAGAAGCGATTTCAAATTCCAGGTGTAATGTTACGTCAAATCATGCATGGACAATGTGATTAAGAGACTACACAGGAATGTTTGCGTAGAAAAGGAACCTGCAAGATGTCATCTTCAAAAAATGAATGCTACGATATTATTTATTCTAAAATGACATTATTTTTACTATTGAATAATATAAAAAACTTTATTTAAAGATTTGTTTTACTTGAAATTATTCAACTTTAAAAATTTCCCGTTTCTCTGAAACACTCTGTATTAACATTATTACGTGAAAAATCGAATGAAGAATTTTTATTTTTCATTTTTGGCCACGTTATATCACAGAAATTTACAAGTAGTGAAAATCGTCAATTCTCCTAGCCTGCAAAGATGGCTGGAATTGTTACAATTTACGGTAGTTGGCAATGTGATCCCATTAGTTTATCAAATGAAGGGAGCTGTGTGAACAATGTCAGATTGTCATCTCGAATTTTATTTCTCGAGAAATTTAGTTGTAAAAGGAAGAGGTTCTTTCTATTGTGTTACATAACTCTCTATTATTTAATATGAACGTCAAGTGTGTAGACCTAGTCCACGCAAACCTTAGTTTGCAGTATGGGGATCTATAGACAAATTTAATTTCCTACGACAATGATAGTACACTGTTGTCGTTTTTATGCTGATTATATCAAGTTGACCTACGTTCTCTTCTTCACTTTTCCTTTCACAAAAATAGCTCACAGACTTTCTAACTTCTGTGAAATCAGGAAATCTGTACTTAATAAAAGCAAATGGTAAAATCTAAGTTTTACACAGAATCTATCGATGGAGATAGATTGAGATAATGGATAATGGAGCACCATCAAATTTCATTGCTATCAGCATTTTATCCTTCTAAGAAAATTATGTAAAGATGAGACTATGATTAATAGTTATTTGTGCAACTAGTGCGCAAAGTGACAGTTTGCTGCACCGAAAGAAACGTTTAAGCACGAGCCGTAGGCGAGGGCGGAATGGTTTCTTGAGTGCAGCAGAGGAACTTTGCGCACGTATTTCACATAAATTTTTCCTATAGTTACCATTGAATATGAAAAGTGATTGATTATGGGTAAAATGATGGCTCAAATCCATCAAATGTTTGTCTGTATAATTTTGTTATTAATAACAATTTTAAACTTGATAATCTAATTGGAAATTAATAATCGATAATTTATTCAAATTAAAAATTCAATTAATCAAATTAATTCGAAAATTTGAATAAGTTTGAGTAAATCTCAACTTCTAAATAATTTTACAACTGATAAATTTATGAATGAAAAAAATATTATTTGAAATAATGAATAATTAATAATATTCAAAATGTATAATTTAATGAGCTCTCATTTTCATTTATTTGAAAATCAGAAAAAATATAGATAGAACAAATTCGCATTCAAAATACACGCCAACAATGTCAACAGCTGATTAAATATTTTACAACCAATCATTTATGAATGAAAAAAATATTATTTGAAATAATGAATAATTAATAATATTCAAAATGTATAATTTAATGAGCTCTCATTTTCATTTATTTGAAAATCAGAAAAAATATAGATAGAAAAAAATTCGCATTCAAAATACACGCCAACAATGTCAACAGCTGATTGGGATGGCTGCAAGATAATACGCAAAGTATTAAGAGTATGCAAAGTAATACTTTGCGCACTAGAGCGGAAAAGTGATTCTTTGCGTTCTGTAATCAGAGCAGGAATGGTCACTTATCGAGGTAACTGTAGGAAAATATTATTATCGTATTTGGGAGACTGCTGAAGTGAAAATTTCAAGGACAAGATTCCAATCAGAGGAGTTTAACGAGTTCGGTTATGTAGAAAAAGCGATGTACTAGCAATTTCAAATTTAGTTCTCTATTTCAATTTGCATATTGAAATTAACCATCTTGACCTGGACAAAATGATAATAATGTCTGTAATGGTAATGATAGTGCTCTGAGAGCTGAAAGCGTAGAGACTGAGTTCCATTAGATAGATTGAGCCTTCTCATTTGAATGTTGTATGTTCAAATGCTCTACTCTCAGCTCCACAATAGTTCGATAGTATTGATCTGTGGTTCTGTATCAGTGGTTTTCTTGTTCTGTTAGTTTTAATTAAGATCTGTTCTTTGAAGTTCTGTTAATTGATATGACTGTTTCACCTTATGAACTGCAAGATACAAACGAATATGCTATGGGACGAACTTGATCATTTGGTGAATAACGATGGAATGAAAATGAAGAAGATTTATGTTTTTTTTAATTATCATAATAGAAATTGTTGAATTTAATCCATTTCTTCTAATGTGTGGGCAGTAAGAATAGGCCGGTGGTCAATGAAAGAAACATTGAATAATGGCCTTGTGGGTGTTCTCATTCTCGATTACTTAAAATGTTAACTCCATTTTTGAAGATTCAATAACCAGATAATTTCTCAGATAACTTTCTTCATTTCCAATTCTTTGCTAGTCAGGTATTCGAGTTGTAATTGCTGGACTAACCACTACCATAGAGAAACAATAGCGTAAGTAGATATCCCATGGTATAGGGAATTTATGTCGCAGCTTTTACTGTTATCTCAAGCCGATTACTGTCGATTATTGTCAATTTTTACTGTTTTGTTGGGGCGATAGTGTATGAACGGCACAATTTGAGAGACTACCAGCGTCACACAGCTGCATAGGAAAGAACATGTGAACTATCGGCTTGGGATAACAGTAAAACTTGCGACATAAACGCCCTATACCATGGGATATCTACTATGCTATCGTTTCTCTGTGCTACTACTTCCATGAACCTTTGAAAGAGACGTTCTGAGTTGAAAACCTATCCATATATCAATTTTTGTATAACTTATTATATGACCTATAAATATAACTTGGTGAATTTTCACATAACAGGATACCCCCAGGCTGAAAGATATATGGTTATTGCAAGTACCTAGTTACATAAATTTATTATTTTTAGTCATTCTCCAAGCTATATCATTGATAGACTAGTAGTTCTTTGAACAGTAGACCTCACGCAGTATTCTCATCCACAAGTACCTGATTGAAACTGTAGACCTTATGGAAATACAGCAATAGACTGGCTTCTCCACACATCTGTGTAATCACTTGTCAGCTGATTTATGATGAATAATTCCTTAGTCTGATTTTTACTCTAATATTGGCGTATGAAGCAGGCTTATTATTCCTTTTATATTATCCTTGAAATGCAAAATTTCCAAAAAACCTTGTATATACGTTGACGCGCAATTAAAAAAGGAACATACCTGTCAAATTTCATGAAAATATTATCGCGTTTCGCCGTAAATGTGCAACATATAAACATTTAAACATCTAAACATTTAAACATTAAGAGAAATGCCAAACCGTCGACTTGAATCTTAGACCTCACTTCGCTCGGTCAATTATTTCTCCTTCATTCCCTCATATAATCCAAGTGACAAAATTATTGTAATTAACAACTGTTTAATGCCGTAATTTTTGCTCATTTTATAAAGTTGAATTTGATTTTTTCTATTCTGTGGGAAAGGATCATCTGGTGGTCAGTAAAAGAAATATTGAAAGCGGCGAAAAATAAAAGTTTGTTAAGAGAATCTGAATAATTGATACACTGTTCCAGAATGTCTATTGCCATCAACCTCTTTGCCCATCCAACATAATATTGTCTATTGTGCATTTTCCAGCACATTGTTCGAAGTGACCGAAGTTTATAAATGAATTGAGAATTTCATGTCAAATTCAACTCTGTGAATATGTGAGACATTGTAGAATCTATAAACAACAAAATAGTTGACGGTATTCCATTTTTCAGTTTAGATTGTAATATCGGGGCACCGAGCTTCGCTCATTATTTTTATTTATTGATAAACAGAACACAATTCTCTAAAATGATCGTGTTTATATTTCACAGCTGGCTATATATCATCTTATGGATTTCGGGGATGAGATGTTTTGATTTTTCACATACTCACTCGCTCACTCACTTTTTTACCATCCACAGACGACGAAAGTCTCAGTTGTTTCAGCCAAGGATGATTTATCTTTTTAATATCGTTCAGCGAGTTTTCCCAAGGATGAGACCTAGTGTAATCGAATTTTTATTTCATAAACCCACTATGTTCCAAATTTCATGAAAATTGTTAGAGCAGTTTTCGAGATCCGTTGAACATAAATAACCAGATATAAAAATACAGAAATTGCTCGCTTAATATAATAGGATTCTACTTTTTTATAACCATTGTAATTGAATCGGTCCATGCAGAAAGGGCTTCAGTCCAATTTTTCCAGATAACGAGTTAGTGTCAGAAACGTATTCTCTGAGGGTAACTACATGTTTCCATGCTATAAAGGCTTCAGTCCAACGCCTCTCTCCTAGAAAAATTACCTTCATTTTACCGTACCATACAGAAAGGGCTTTAGTCCAGGACTCAAGCTCCTTTGGCAAGGAGCAATAATTTGGTAGTTTTCCTTTGTTGTTTACTATAGGATATAATTTATGGTGTTGTCTCAACTGGCAGTTGGTAATAGTGAATCAACAAGAATTTTAATCATGTTTTTGGGAAAAACAATGATTTGATTACACGATTTTCGCATGAAGGTTCTCAATCAAAGGGTCTCACACTACAGATAGGATAAAATGTGCCATGAAACAAGCCCAATCGGGAAACAACTCAGAGCTTTATCCAGAGCAGCGCTCTCTGTTGCTGGGTCATGCATTCAAACGTCAAATCCATTGCTGTGAGGCGACCAAAATTATTCACCGATGCCATAAACTAAATTCACAAAAGCATCGAATTCCTATATGCAGAATAGAAGAATCAGAGTTTGGTCGTCACACTTGCAAATCGGCCAACATTCCTTCAACACGAATTATCAGGAATTTGATGCGCACGCACGCACCGACACCAGTAGTATAGCGCATCAGCCTGACCATAAATCAATCACTGAGTGTGCTCCAATCACTGAATACTAATCTCCACATTCGAAGCATTGATGAATGCTCATAGGTATTACGTATACACGTGTTATTTTTTTTTTATTCTTTTATTCTACTACATTTCCAAGTATGGTGCTTGTACCAAATAATGAAAAATCTGGTGTGGTACACTCACACAACTTTCCTTGCTCATTGAACTGTGAGCCTCATTCTTGAACGAGAATAAGTTAGAGGAAAAACATAATGATGATTGGCAGCAACATATTTGAAACTACGATCAGACTACTGTATATATGTATATATAATATTGTTTTCAGAGTACTTTTTCCTTTGTGTAGGACTAAATTGTGAAAATCGATGGTTTTTTTTAAAAGTCGTCAAAACAGCTGTTCTACAGATGAAATATCTCGACTATGTGTTCTTTTTATAAACTGCTCTACCTACCTACCTCATGCACGAGAAGGAGTTTACTAAGTCCATTTCTCAAGGATGGGGTAGAACCCATTAGTTTCCAAGGAAAAAGACTCATGCCAGTTGATAGAGCTGATAAATAAATGGGTATGAATTTAGAATAGATCAGTCAAGTCTTTTCTGAGAAAATGGTGAAAAACATGGTTTTTTAGTAATCATCCGCCATTTTTCTCAAGAATATTACGGAGCTCCTGCAATTTTCCCAGAAATGAGACTCATGTCAGTTGGTAGGGTTTATAAGTAGCTATCCATGGTATAGATTTGAAGAAATTCGTTAGTGTTTTAGTAATTTTCCGCCATCTTGAATTGAATTTTATTGAATTTCTTATTGTCGGGTCCTCATGGTATAAGGACCTTAAATTTGAAATTTCAAGTCAATCGGTTAATTAGGAATGGAGTTATCGTGTTGACAGACATACACACATATACACACACTCAGACCAACTGACAAAAATCATGTTTTTGGTCTCAGGGGACCTTGAAACGTATAGAGAACTTTAACAATTAGGAATGGAGTTATCGTGTTCACAGACATACACACATACACACACACACTCAGACCAACTCACAAAAATCATGTTTTTGGACTCAGGGGACATTGAAACGTATAGAAAACTTGAAATTGGGGTACCTTGATTTTTTTGGAAAGCAATTATACTTTCCTTATCTATGGTAGTAGGGCAAGGAAAGTAAAAATACAAAGAATGATGATAATTATTATTTTCCTCCAATTCACTGTGTCTCAAATGTAATAGTTAAATTTTTTCAATTAGGATTGATTGACCATCAATCGTGAAATACATTATTGAACTAGCTTGCTTTTTGATCCAATTGCTCATGGGAACTACCTATTATTTCTGATGCTGAATGGTTTGAGAAACCGTGTATTTGATGATAATTGGAAGTGGAAAGTGATGTTCCATTTCAGAAATGAATTTCTCCATAAGCTGAAGAAAATGTTGAATTTCTGCATCTCAATGGGAAAAGCAGACAGTTTAAAAATATTTAGAAGCAAGGGAAATAACCAGGATAATAAAAAATCAACTAATGTCTGGTCCAAGAGAACATACCCATTCTAGCCAGTACAACTCCACTAACTAGTATAATCTTAGGGTAGTAGTCCAGTTGTTAGCTTCAGGTTTTTTCAATTTTTAATTTGACCTTGGTTTTCCCCTTTGTATACATTTCTCTATCTTTGTTCCTTTATGTATCTTCATTTCGTGTTATCTGGTTTTTAAATAGCTGACCGAGCGTAGTGAGGCCTAAGATTCGAGTCGACGGTTTGGCATTACTCTTAATGTTTAAATAATTAAATGTTTAAATGTTTAAATGTTTAAATGCTTAATGTTTAAATGTTTAAATGTTTAAATGTTTAATGTTTAAATGTTTAAATGTTTAAATGTTTAAATGTTTAAATGTTTAAATGTTTAAATGTTTAAATGTTTAAATGTTTAATGTTTAAATGTTTAAATGTTTAAATGTTTAAATGTTTAAATGTTTAAATGTTTAAATGTTTAAATGTTTAAATTTTAAATGTTTAAATGTTTAAATTTTAAATGTTTAAATGTTTAAATGTTTAAATGCTTAATGTTTAAATGTTTAAATGTTTAAATGTTTAATGTTTAAATGTTTAAATGTTTAAATGTTTAAATGTTTAAATGTTTAAATGTTTAAATGTTTAAATGTTTAAATGTTTAATGTTTAAATGTTTAAATGTTTAAATGTTTAAATGTTTAAATGTTTAAATGTTTAAATGTTTAAATGTTTAAATTTTAAATGTTTAAATGTTTAAATTTTAAATGTTTAAATGTTTAAATGTTTAAATGTTTATTGTTTAAATGTTTAAATGTTTAAATGTTTAAATGTTAAATGTTTAAATGCTTAAATGTTTAAATGTTTAAATGTAAATGTTTAAATGTTTAAATGTTTAAATGTTTAAATGTTTAATGTTTAAATGTTTAAATGTTTAAATGTTTAATGTTTAAATGTTTAAATGTTAAATGTTTAAATGTTTAAATGTTTAAATGTTTAAATTTTAAATGTTTAAATGTTTAAATGTTTAATGTTTAAATGTTAAATGTTTAAATGTTTAATGTTTAATGTTTAAATGTTTAAATGTTTAAATGTTTAAATGTTAAATGTTTAAATGTTTAAATGTTTTAATGTTTAAATGTTTAAATGTTTAAATGTTTAAATGTTTAAATGTTTAAATGTTTAAATGTTTAAATGTTTAAATGTTTAAATGTTTAAATGTTTAAATGTTTAAATGTTTAAATGTTTAAATGTTTAAATGTTTTAATGTTTAAATGTTTAAATGTTTGAATGTTTAAATGTTTAAATGTTGAAGGTTCAAATGTTTGAATGTTTGAATGTTTAAATGTTTAAATGTTTGAAGGTTCAAATGTTCAAATGTTTCAATGTTTAAATGTTTAAATGTTAGAAGGTTCAAATGTTCAAATGTTTGAATGTTCAAATGTTTAAATGTTCATATATTTATATTCTGTGCATTTACGGCGAAACGCGGTAATAGATTTTCATGAAATTTGACAGGTATGTTCCTTTTCAAATTGCGCGTCGACGTATATACAAGGTTTTTGGGAATTTTGCATTTCAAGGATAATATATGAAAGGAAAAAGGAGCCTCCTTCATACGCCAATATTAGAGTAAAAATCAGACTATAAAATTATTCATCATAAATCAGCTGTCGAGTGGATTATAAATTGCATTCCATGACGTATTCAATGCAATATCTCAATGTAGCTTGGTAAAAAATCAGCACCTGTGTAGACTATCAATTGCATGCCTCATTGAATGCAATTTTTATGCACTATTGAATGAACTATTTATTGCGTGCAAGAAATAACTAAAATAACATAGTATTGTCTCTTGAACTTTCTCTGCTTTGAACTCGGGCTGTCCTGTTGCCAGTATGTCTTGAAGGAGATTAGCTTTTGATGTTAGCATTTTTGATACACCAAACCGAACAGTCATTAGCCGTTTTCACACCGATACCTCACCGACATACAGACAGGATTTACTCTGATGGGCAGTACCCTATAAGAGGAGGCTGTGGTTTACTGCGGATAACTGCGCGAGGTCTACAGTTCACATAACTACTAGTATATTCTTCCAATCTCTATCATATTACCTATTCGGTTTTGTCAGTTACCGTTACCTAGTTTCCCTTCATTGGTTGTTGTGCAATGGTTCTCATGACCATATTTGGAGTCCTTGGGCGTGCCTTGTTTCGGCCAATGGGAGTAGAGCTCAGCCTTTATTGGTCGACAGCTAATGGTCAATCGTAGTACTTTACCCACACAACTTATTATGCTGCTCACTGTTCAAGCTTTCAGCTTTTAGAAGATTGATAATGTTGCTACAACCAAAACTATTATCTCAAATTGTTCCAATAAACCAGGTGTTTTGAAAACATCAAGTCATCCTCATTTAACATACACAGTACATAAATAAATACAAATATACCATACAAACTTAAATATAAATCTTAGTACCCTTTCAAATTATTTTATCACAACATGTTTCGGACATTAATGCCATTTTTTCACTGAGATTTTTATTTCTATTACATTAAAAGTAGCCCTGGAGAAAAGAATAAAAATATACAGAGAATAATAATAGCCCAGATCAATGTATTGTAAGGAACTTCATTTTTATTTAAAATATTATATTTAGAATTCCGACTGAATGCATCCCGACACATAGACTCTGATAGAGGGATGCTACACGATAGTTTAAGGAAATTAATGCAAGTATGTTAAGGACTTTATTCCATATTGTAAATGTTTTTTTCATCTTTAATAAAATACATCTGATATGGGCTACATGACAGATAAAAAATAAGATAAATAAATACAAACTCTTTATTGATATTCGATTATCAAATTGTGAACAATTTTGAAATATAGCCTATTAATTTTACCTAGGCTCTAGGCATTTCACCTAGCTAAATTTGAATGGGAACGCATAAAAAACTGAGCCTGGGAAGACTTATTGTTGAAAAGCAATAATTTCCACTTCAAATTAGTAATGAGAGAGTGGAATGTGATGATATCAATATTGTAATCCCATTGGACAGTGAATTTTTAGTTTGATCAAAGACGATGGAATAGTTGTTTTGTAGATTATATTTTCCTATGATTATATCAAACAACTACTATAAGCTACTGTCATGAAAGTAATTTGAAATATGGTCTGATCAACAACAATTCATGTACTTTCTAGAAGATTTGAACTGAGTTAATATTATCAATGAGAGTGCTTTCGGTTTTATATATTAATTTCTTTCTCGACTTGCAATCGATAGGGTACGTAAGAAAACTTAGTCCACCAAACTCACATTTATCGGTATTTTTTGCGTTCCTTCCATTCTTCCATTTTTCTATGGTACCAACCTGAAATGTGAACTATGTCCTTCCGATGCTGCTTCATTCTTCTCTCTCAAGTTTTGTTTTGTTACCGACAAATTCCTATTTTTCTGCGCCATCAGACTTCTTTCTCATTGTCATAGTCATTGGACGATGGCCAAAATATACATTCCACTAACGCCTGCTAGTCCAACTACTGTATTCCGTGGATGTTTTCACTCCTCATTTTTCGTACCATTCTATGTATTCTTCTAGCTTTTGTTGAAATCTGCAATCCCAGACTACTCTCGGAATGACTGAGATGTTGTTTTTAGTAATGCACATGGAAAATGGAAGGAGGACGAACAAAACTCACAAAACAACATCGAACTTTGATGGATCCTCCACAATATTGCCGATTCTATTGTCACTTTCACTGAAGAACAACAAATCTCAACTATTTTATTGATAATTTCATTAATCATTCATAAATATTCGCAACTCAATTGAGATGTGATAAGCATTGACTAAAAAAAGAATCATACTTCCGAAGCTTTGTGATTGACTCTTCGCAACTTTATGTTTGTATTGAAAATGAATCATTCTCATAATTTGCCGGTCGAGTTGGTTTATAGTAAGGTCCACGATATAATGATAGTATTAAATTTGATCCTATGTCAATCCTTGTCTATCATTCGACAAAGCCGGTTGTACTATCCTTTTCTAGGTCCACAACGATGACAATTATGTTTTTGACAGTGTAGAAATATAATTAATCAATGCAGAGAATCGGCATCGCTATTCTTCTATCTTTATCCACTGCCATTATAACGTGGACCACACTATAGCGGTACGGTAAGCAGCGTTATAAACTTCAGTCTGCTAGCATCGTATGGTTCGTGGGTTCGAGTCCCGTCTATGGCACGGACGTTTAATCATCTTATCAATTTATCAATTCACAAACGCACTTTTCATTACTCACGCACAAGCAAAATGTTCATGTATGCATCATCCGCAATAAAATAAGAATCTTCATTCGCAGTAAAATCTATTATTTTTTAAATAGTTTTTAAAAAAACTGTTCCATTGGTGAGGATGTTTGCAATATTATTATTATTAGTATTATTGATCCAATTATTATACAAAATTCATTGAAATATAGTTTTGCAGTAACTATTGAATACAGTATGAATGAAAGAAACTTTTGCTGTTTACAAACTATTTGGAGATCTAAATTTTAGGCAGTTCATTGCAGTAGCTCGTTTTGTGCGTTATGATGTGCGAACAATTCAATTTGATCTCGAGTGTTTGCAGCCAGTCAACGATGATTATGATCACGAATTAATTACTCACGATCCCAGAGCTCACCGCAATTGAGGTTGACGGCTCGACTATGTAGAACTGAGGCTGATCAAGGGGTTATACCACTCGTGTACTGCATGTTGAATCACCTATATCAAGTCAGAACATACGTGATACATTCAGGACTATTAGAAACTATCCTCCTTGAATCCCATTGATCTGAAATTTCAATGTTTTGAAGCTTAGGTAGATGAGAGGACTTGTCTCAAAATTTCATATATGGTTTGAAGAGTACGAGAGGAATAAATACAGAGCATTCAAGTTCAAATTGAAACTTGCAATCACGTATTTTGAATTGTGATCAACTATGATATGAAAAGCTCACATCGATAACAGTTCAGAGTTCAAAATTTCCAGCAATCAATAAAATCACTTCATCGACTTCAACGGAACATACGAAGTTCCATTATCAAATATTTCTCATGAGAATGTAGTATATGAAGCGATTTATGTGGCTTCACACGAGTCACTAGAACTGATCCTGAGAAAACTTTGATAGAAAGAATGTGAGCAAACAGTCATGATCTATAATGATCCTATTCTATTAAACGAGCAACTTTTGTTTATATGTTCAGATGTTTATATGTTTAGATGTTTGGATGTTTATATGTTTGTATGTATGTATTCTACCGGATCTCGAAAACGGCTCTAACGATTCTCACGAAATTCAGAACATAGTAAGTTTATGATATAAAGATTCGATTGCACTAAGTCTCATCCCTGGGAAAACTCGCTGAAGGACATTAGAAGGATAATTATTATTCATCCTTGGAAAAACAGATGATAATAATATTATTTCGTCGTCTGTTGGTGATAGAATTGAGTGAGCGAATCCATGTGTGTGGGACTGTGTCAAAATTATGACTCTTAAGGCTGTTGAACTTTTGTAATCATTGATCAGATACTTAGTGCCGGTTGCAAAAAAGCCGGGTTATTTTCAATCCTGATTAATTCCAGTAGATCCATCTTCTTTAAATGGTCTTCTCTGATTTGGTTCACGTGAAGATGATCAGGATTAGGATTTAACCGGCTTTTGTGCAACTGGGCTTTTGTGAGGGAAATTTTTGCACTCCTCTGGGAATTTACTGTGATTAGATAGTACCTACATTTCTGTATGAATGTTATTATAATTTATTCTTTCGTAATAATTTTTTTATGCTTTTGTACTCCAGAGCGAAGCTCGGTTCCCGATATTTTATCTAAATGGAAGAACTGGCTTATACACGTACGAGATAGGAAATTCACATGTGACGCATAGTCACGTCTAAACCACTGGACTGATTAACTTGAAATTTTGCATATAGATTCTTAATTTACCAAAGATGGTTATAGGTCTATTTTGAATTCTTCAAGATTTCAGTTTGTCTACCTCTTAATTAGACCCTTGCGGAGCACGGGTTACCTGCTAGTACACAATTAATGGATAATAATATAGGTTATTGATAGGAGGGCCACTATACTGGTTTTATGTGTTGTTCAATTGTCCAGATATATCCTATTGATGTTGTAGATGATGAGTGAAAAGAAATATAAAATAGCAACTTCATAAAAGTACATTGACAACGTTTTTATTCAGATGACATCTACCGTCTTGTTGGAAGAATCGACTGAAGTAAGAGAGCAAAGTTGGTAACTTTTGAGCAAATTACAGTCTCAACGAAAAGAAACTTGAGCAGAAGCCGAAAACAACCGGAACTTTGTTGCTTGTTGTTGAAGAAACTTTTGTGTTTCTTGATTTCAACACCTTGTTCACAGATCCAACTCCACTATGAAATATACAGAATACGACACTGGTCTGTTCGCTGAAAATACGAGATAGCCGCAAGTTTCTGGTCTTCTTCCAGCTCGTTATGATAATTATTTCTCCATGATAACATTGGAATTGTGCGTGGTAGCTTAATTTATTGTAGCATGATCTAGTGAACTAATGTTTTAAGATTAAAAATTCCCGTTCTATTTTTTGTTCTATTCCCGTTTTCAAGACAGTTTCCCTTCCAATAATCCATCTCCATGATAACCATTGGAATTGTGCGTGGTAGCATAATTTATTGTAGCATGATCTAGTGAACTAATGTTCTAATATCAAATTCCCGTTCTATTTTAGTTCTATTCCCGTTTTCAAGACAGTTTCCCTTCCAATAATCCATTATTCACAATATACCAATCCACATTGTAACAGTTAAAATGTGACAGCTTGAGAATTGAATTGAATTGAGCTTGAATCACCTCGACTGAGATCAAGAAAATAGATGATAGGAAAGAATAATAAGAAATATATAATTATTTCAGGAAATATTTTCAGAAATAGGAGAGATTTCTGCAGAATACAGTAGTTCCAACAGTACTTAGCTATCCTCTAGGTAAGCTAGAAACCTAGGATGGAGAAAAATCTCCTTAGATTGGCTAAAACTTCATGTGTACTATATTTATATTATAAAGTAAAAATTGGATCATTCGTGTACGGCATACAAAATACATCATGATTAACTACTAAACTGATTAACTTCAAATCCTGAGAAAGATTCTCAATTTACTAAGGATGGTTATAAGCGATTAATAATAGTTTTGATGATTGAAACTAATCTATTCAATTTTTGATAGGCTACAAAGTTCACGTAAAGGTGCGTACAGATATACGCGCCGTAAACATGAGCAATTCACTTTTAATCAGCTGATGCCAAGCTTTTTATATGTATATGTTATACCGTTTCTGTAAAAATTCAGATATAGTCAGATGATTAAAAGTGAATTGCTTATGTTCGCGGCGTGTATATCTGTACGCACCTTAAGATAAACGGCTAATCAAATTATTTATGACAAATAATTTTTGTATTGTAGCGTTCATCTAATTTCTATCTAGCTGTTTACCCTGTTTTCAATATTTACAGTAGCAGAAGTCTTTGGGGTGATTTACAGCATTTAATTGGGATTTTCGTTGAATAATAATTATGGCTAATCAAAAATAGTCTGTCTATTGTAAATTGTTACAGTTGTTGATACTTTAAATATCAGCATGGAACTATTAAGCTGAATTTGACCTATTTGTGCTGTTAAAAGACCCTTGCGAAGCATTGGTAACCCCTGCTTATATCGTATAGATGAACCAAACATAATTTATCATATAAATGAACATAAAGGCCCTTTATGACACACATAATCCAACTTCATTTTTTTGCTACATTTAAAGAAAACAGAGGAAGATGAATGGCAAGAAAATTATAAGTAGAAAAGTATTCCTTTGCAGGAAATGGAAGTAAATGACATAAATTGTCAGATATGTCCGACTGTTATGCGGCCCTATTTCCCTGGCCACTATCCAAGTTCGAACAACAATGGGATTCTTGCCTTACTCCAAGAGCTCCGACATGAAAGCAATGCGAAAGGAATAGGGACAAATGGAAAGGGAAGAGAAGATTAAGGTTCAGATTAGGAAGGGCGAGAGCAGAATCACTATCCGGATTTGGGAGTAACCTCAAATCTGAGACTCTTATTGAATTGGGATAAGAGACAAGAAATTATCTGGACGTACTGGTTATTTGTTACCAAACCCATAAATTCGCCTCAGAGACTACTTTATAAGAATAAGAACAATGATGACATCGAACAACAAAGGAAATTAATTTTTCCAGTCCACAAAAAGCAACATGAGAATGAAAAGCCGTATTTTAAATTTCATTCTTTAGGGTTATATTTTGATCATTTTATCATATTATAGAGAATCACTAGAATCCTACACATTGTGTCAGGTCATCAGAAAATTGAAAGGATATTAATGACTTCATACAATAGAAAGCCAATAAATCAACCTCATAGATAATCAAGACACAAGAAGCACCGTTTGTTGAAATAGGGAATACCTTTATCAGTGTGTTATAATACCTTTATTTATAGTGTGTAATTAATAATTTGATGATCACGTACAACCTCAATCACTCTCGAACAACACAACTTATTAGACACACACACACACACACACACACACACATTATGCTGGAAAATGATTGGAATCATGAAACTTCAAGTTGTACCTCAGATATAATATCTCAAATCATATATTCAAATATAAAAATCTGGTGTGGCGCACTCACACAACTTTCCTTGCCGTTATGAAAATTGATCACCCGACGCTAGTGTTCCAGCGCATCTCAAGTCTATTCAAAGATTTGAGCCAGCTGGTGACAGGGCAATAACGCTGGAGACACACATGAGGTCTGCTATCTCTTCATAGTGAATGATTTAATAGAATCAACAATAAGTTGAAATTGAATAATCACATTTTCTCGAATTTAAAGCTTATTTTCAATTTTAGGTGAAAATGTTACTGAACATTAATTGTAGAGATTTCCATGCTCAATCTACTCCACCTGATTTTTTTTGTTTCAATTGTATCTGAAGCCTGATAATTAGGAATCTATCTGCATTGATGGGGCGGAGCTCCTGAAATTTTTACAGATATGGGACTTGTGGAAGTTGATAGAGCTTATCGATGACTATTTTAGGTATGAATTTGATCAAAATCGTTGGAGCCGTTTCCGAGAAAATCACGAAAAACCCTTATTTTGACAACATTTTAGGCATTTTAGCCGCCATCTTGAATTGCATTTGATCGAAATTGTTCGTGTCGGATCCTTATAGTGAAGGACCTTAAGTTCCAAATTTCAAGTCATTCCGTTAATTGGGAGATGAGATATCGTGTACACAGACGCACATACACTCATACACACACACACACACACACACACACAACACACACACACACACACACACACACACCACCACACACACACACACACACACGCACACACACACATACAGACCAATACCCAAAAACCAGTTTTTTGGACTCAGGGGACCTTGAAACGTATAGAAATTTAGAAATTGGGGTACCTTAATTTTTTTCGGAAAGCAATACTTTCCTTACCTATGGTAATAGGGCAAGGAAAGTAAAAAAGTGTCATATTCAATTCATATCAAGACATGACAGGGTGAATTAATTTTTGTTTGTGTTCAGGGTTAACGAAAGATTGGGTTTTCGATTGAAGCTCGCAACTGAAATTCGAATTGATTTTGAAGTAATAGATGTTAAATCTATTGTATAATTGATTTTCCACTTGAGTAATTGTAATTGTACCAAGTGATTGAACTACTGAAAAGCAAGTAGTTATAGTACTACAAGTTGAGTAGTACTACTTAATTCAATAAATAATAGAGTATAGCCAGTTCCACATACATCGAGTTTTCGACGTATTTATTTTTGTTGTGCTTATAAATTCTATCAGATCAAACATATCCAACATTTTGATTTGGACAGTATAGTATAAATTGGAAATGGGACAGTTTTGGGCATGAGCCTGTTGTGCCTTTCCTCATGTTAAGTATTTTTTGTACACAATGTGATAAATAAATAAATAAATAAATAGCTTGGAGAACACATTATGGGTATCTGAATACATTAAGTGCCTGCCAAGCTCGGTTCAATCTGGACGAATTCATGAGGACGGTAGAAAATCGAAAGTCCAAAAATCGATGGACAATGTAACTGGATAATGTAAAAAGTAAATTCGTATGGCTTTTGTTGATGGGGAGTCCCTTGCGGGAAGGTCCCACCGCCTGAATATATAATTTAAGCCATCAATGGGCCTTACGACTGTCATACTTCAGCCGGGACCAACAGTTTAACGTGCCCATCCGATAACACGGGAGTGATCTGGTAAAAAAACTTTTGGTTATGAGAGGGATTGAGCCCGGGATCTCTGTGCTGCTACGCAAGCACTCTATCCACTAGACCACGGATCACTCCTAATGTAAAACTCGATGAATTTACTGAGTAGATGATATGAAATATCACCTACACTTTATGTGTAGTTGAGAAGTTGATATTGTGGGAATTATTCATATTAAATAAAAATACTAAGAAATTGTCAAAACCACAGATTTATTGATAGATAGAAAGACCGGTTCACAATGTTGTTACAACCGAAACCGGTCTTTCTATCTATCAATAAATCTGTGGTTTTGACAATTTCTTAGTATTTTTATTTAATATGAATAATTCCCACAATATCAACTTCTCAACTACACATAAAGTTTACAATGATGTAACAACCGAAACCGGTCTTTCTATCTATCAATAAATCTGTGGTTTTGACAATTTCTCAGTATTTATATTTGATATGAATAATTACTACAATATCAACTTCTCAACTACACATAAAGTTTACAATGATGTAACAACCGAAACCGGTCTTTCTATCTATCAAAAAATCTGTGGTTTTGACAATTTCTTAGTATTTTTATTTAATATGAATAATTACTACAATATCAACTTCTCAACTACACAGAATGTGTAGGTGATATTTCATACATTAAGAATTAAAATAGCTTTTCAGGCTACCGTAGAAAATATATGCAAGACGGAATGAATGGTTTATAACATCTATAAATGCAATATACGAACGCTATCTAGTTTTTAAATCTATCACGATTTGTCAAACCTTAAGAATAGAAGTTTCTTTTAAAACAATTCAATTGTCAAAGTGAGAGTCCAGCCAGAAGTATAACACTTCATCCTTCCAGTAGATAGAATGTTGACAGTGGTAGAGAAAGAATACCTCTGTTCCGTTTCTGGGTGGTGCGATTCGATTTATGAGGTGCAGTGGTCTAAGCCTGTTTCTTGGAGGTGAAACCAGAGTTTTCCCCTGAGAATGTCGTGAGAGAGAATAAATGATAAAGATGTCTTGTGAGAGTGTTGAAGATTCAGTGAACCATCTCAGCATATATATAGTCAAAACCCGGAGGAGGAGAGAGAATGTTGTATAGGAAAAGATTGAAACAGACTGATGAAGAAAAATACCCAGTGCGAGGAAGAGGGATGATAGACAGACGGGCAAAAGAAAGTGAAGAAGAAGGAGATGGTGCAAGCGGCAGGAAAAGGAAATCCTCCAGGACAGGTCACAAAGCCCAATCATTCTCCTCTTTTCCCCAGCGTATGTTGGCTATTCCCTTCGCAGCAGAGCGCATAATCTAACCAAGAATTCTCATACATACGGTGCTGGGTACCGTGAGTACAGGTGATAGATTGTGCGCCATGCAATCACTGGGTTTCAAATAGTATATTGAATTTCAAATTCAATCCAAGTGAGTGAAATACCTAGAGAGGAATGATCAAGTGACTGAGGATAGAATATAATATTAGTGAATAATGATGAATACTCCTCACTAACTAAGCTAATAGTAAGCGAATGACGTCCCCTAAAAAATCTGGTGTGGCGCACTCACACAACTTTCCTTGCCGTTATGAAAATTGATCACCTGACGCTAGTGTTCCCGCGCATCACAAGTCTACTATTCAAAGATTTGAGCCAGCTGGTGACAGGGCAATAACGCTGGAGACACACATGAGGTCTGCTATCTCTTCATAGTGAATGATTTAATAGATTCAACAATAATTAGCAATTGAATAATCATATTTTCTCAAATTTAAAGCTTATTTTCAATTTTAGGTGAAAATGTTACTGAACATTAATTGTAGAGATTTTCATGCTCAATCTACTCCACTTGATTTTTTTTGTTTCAATTGTATCTGAAGCCTGATAATTGGGAATCTATCTGCATTGCTGGGGCGGAGCTCCTGAAATTTATACAGATATGGGACTTGTGGCAGTTGATAGTGCTTATCGATGACTATTTTAGGTATGGATTTGATCAAAATCGTTGGAGCCGTTTCCGAGAAAATAACGAAAAACCCTGTTTTTGACAACATTTTCGCCATTTTAGCCGCCATCTTGAATTGCATTTGATCGAAATTGTTCGTGTCGGATCCTTATAGTGAAATGACCTTAAGTTCCAAATTTCAAGTCATTCCGTTAATTGGGAGATGAGATATCGTGAACACAGACGCACATACACTCATACACACACACACACACACATACACTCATACACACACACACACACACACACACACACACACACACACACACACACACACACACACACACACACACACACACACACACACACACACCACACACACACACACACACATACAGACCAATACCCAAAAACCAGTTTTTTGGACTCAGGGGACCTTGAAACTTATAGAAATTTAGAAATTGGGGTACCTTAATTTTTTTCGGAAAGCAATACTTTCCTTACCTATGGTAATAGGGCAAGGAAAGTAATATTAATTTAAGTTATCCGCTAATAAGGCAATCCGCATATTGAGACGCGACGTGTCGTGACACGATGTGAACCGAGTCTGCTAGATGAGTTATCATATTATAGTTTCCACATTGAAAGAAGCTGGCACGTGTAAACATTATCATTTATGATCATATGATATTAATTCATCTAGCAGATTCGGATCACGTCATGTCACGTCGCGTCGCATCTCAACAGACGACAAGCCTATATTTTTTACAAGCCTATATTTATGGCTAAGTAAGGTAGGTTCCGAGTATAGATTCTCAAAAAAACAATCAATATGATCTCTGCAGAGCTGATGATCGATTCTCCACATTCACTAAAAGGATACGAACCAGTTAAAATTTAAAATTTGAGTCAATTTAATCAATCCCATATTTGAGAAGAGACTTTTCTGTTGTGACTAGTTACAGAAATACCCAATATTAGAGTATTTCAAATGTTATCAACCATATAAGGATTAATTAGTGTGATCAATCTCGTAATAATGAAAGATTAAACTAACTGGAGCTTGAAACACGATATTTTACAGAGAGGTGTAATCGTAAACATTTCTATAACAAAATCAATTGCTTTTTTACCAGGAACTTTGTGATTCAAAACGTATAGTAAATTTGATCATCTTGTTATACTCATATATAATTCTGATTCATTCCAGTTCATTTTCAAAATGTCATTGAGAAACATATTTGCAATAAAGCTATTCTATTAAAGCTCATTAAGAATGGCTAGAGCAGAGCATTAGGAATAAACTCATTTTACTTATCTTGGAATTATAGTCATTAGCAATTGAGCTTCAAGAAAACTACAGTTATATGTGAGTTATTTCTGGACTTTATTATTATCAATGACCTGTTGAAAAATTTCATTGATAAACTTGATCAAGTTGACAATCAACAATGTTTATTATCGAGGGCTTTGATCCATTTTCCATTATTAAAGTCCTTTTCAAGTACTAGGAATAGCACTCTATCACTTTTGAAATATGTTAGAGAAATTTATAATTGGAACTTTGATAACCTAATTCACATATGCGACTCAATGACTTGAGAAGAGATAACTTGGTTTACGATTTAGCTCACGATGTGGATAATGAAACAAGTAAAAATCGAGAGACGATAAATCAAAGATTGTCCTAGACTGTTACCTGATGACCCATTTTTTGGTAAATAATTGATAATTGTTTGCAGCGGCGAGGAAGAGAAAATCGAAGGCTATCATCGATGATCTCCCGAAAAGCAGTATTTATGATGCGATATTTTTCAGCTGCTTGGCGACTAGCTGATGCTTTGGCTCGCTTATCTCTCAGCTAGTTGTTCGACAGGCTCGCATTTTCGCAGCTAGTGTGAGCCGAGCCAACTCTGCTCCTTCCCCAATTTTTACACCACCATGTAAGCCACAAATACCAATTTCTGACACATTTCAACTCTCCAAGGAGATAACACGGCGAGAAAATATAGTTCCGAGATCCACGAATCAATAGAATAGATAATGGAAAACAAAACCAATTCTTGAGATATTTGTGGTTCTTACTGAGAATATTGAAAATTTGATGTGAGGGACTCAAATTCAAGATTTAATCTGCCATCAAATAACAAATCAAGAAGAAAAAGTGCAATCAAACTATGAATAATCACATAATTTTATAGTAGTGCTCAATTATAATAATAATTCCCCTAATATAAAGCTAAAGATGTTGCAGATTGACAAATGAAAACACAATTATGGTATATTATTTGTGGCATGACCAGCATAAGTTAAAACTTGTACGCTAGCCGACCATTGTATGAATTTTATTCTCCAGGCACTATAGAAAAATATGGGCCATGATATTCAAATACTAGAAGAAATTAAATTGTATAAATGGAGAAATTAGAATATTTCACTTTGAATAGGATAGAATCGGATGCCATAGAAATGAGAGTCAATAGTATATAAAGACCAAAGTGCATGAAGGAAAAATGGTTTTGTAAAAATGATAAAGGATGAGAAATAACAAGAAGAGAATGAACAAAAGTTGAATGACAAAAAGCAGAGAAGGTCTTTGATAAGTGAGTGATGCATGACATATGCATGTAATTAACCGATTAATTTTGTCACAATCACGTTTGATTACATTATGTTATCTTGAAACAGATTGGAAGAGACAATCATATTCAAATAACTTGATAGATTTCCGTTGCAAGGATGCAAACTTAGAGTTGGGGTAGGCCTATATAATATGTATCACAAAACTTATCATGATAAAATGATTTTTGTGGAATTTATCATTATATGAAATGTCAATCGTAGTTTTATTATAATGATTAATATTTCTATCAAGACATTTCATGAATGATAACATTGATTCGGTGATTGGAATATTTCTAATTATTGATCGATGTGATCTGTGAGGAATGATAATCATAATTTCTGAATAATTTATTGTTTCTATAATGTTTCTCTTCTAGTATTATTCTAACGATAACTGATATGTGTTTGTACAAATGAATGAATAAATTGATGAACAGAATGAATGCAATTCATGATAGATTGATTGATGAATAAAATGAGTGTAATTATTGATTGATTGATTGATTCATGATAACTCACCATTGAGGATGTGAACAGACACGGAAGCTGCCGCGATGCGACCCACTGAGCAAGTATAGTTGCCAGAATTCGGCTTCTGCGCATGCTCCAAAAGTAACGTTGAAGATACCTGGCCGTCACCGAGGCTGGTATTATATCTATGGGCAAAACAACACTCATTACAAAATTGAATAATTAGGCCTACACCTCTCACACATTAACAAATTTTCAAAGAATACTTTTTTTAAATTGACAAAGAATACATATAAGTGCTACTATACTATAAAACTATTGAAATATGAGGGGATTTCTTGGTCAATCAGATTTTGAAATTGTTTCGTGTGATATTCATCAAAACGGAAAATCTGGAAAACATGTAAAGTCTATGTGAAGAATACCTCATATAAGTATGAGAAGGCTCATCCATTTAGAATGGGTTTATTTCCAATAATGGCTCAACAAGTAATGCAGTTGATTCAGCCGCGTTTTGATGCGCGAGTGATATAATATGAACGAGAAGATGATCACAACGAAGGTGGATCAAAATTTGGATAGGATCATCTCCTTTGGAAGTTACTAAACAAATATTCAAAATCCAGCCTTTTCAAAAGTCTAAAATTTATCTGAAGTGTACAGAGAAGTATATGCTGATTCACAGCACAATAGGTGCAATCAGGAACTTCATCAAAACGATCATTGGTTTTCATCAATTATTATTATAATGATCATTGGTTTTCATCAATAATTATTATAACGTTCATTGGTTTTCATCAATTATTATAACGATCATTGGTTTTCATCAATTATTACAAGATCATGGTTTTCATCAATTATTATAACGATCATTGGTTTTCATCAATCATTTGTATTGATGGACACGGATGGACACGTTAAATCGTTGGTCCCGGCTACCTAAAAAGCAGTCGTTGGGTCATTTCAGAGGCCCTGAAATTGATCAGTTGCGACCTGGAAACTCTTACACCAGACCTGTGCCAGCCAGGTCACATGATATTATTATTATTTAAAATATGACAAAAAGGGATAACGGAAATATCAAATCAATCAGCAGTTCAACTTCACACTTGATGTGACACATTTTTGGATATTTTTCGTGGAGAAATGTTATATCATTCATATAGTGTGGAGAAACATTTAGATATGATATGGGGTTTGTGGTAAGAAAAGCTTCCAGTTTACTGGAGATTGATAATAGAGTAACGATCAAAACTAGTGTATCTCAAATGAATGTTTCAAGAAATTAGTGGGTTTGACAAAAAAACATAATGTCTTAGAAAAAAAGAGACCGATATTGACTTTCATCAAGTCATCCCCTTTCAATATAGATATATATGGGTCATCGATCAGCTAAAACACACGTGCTGTTTTCCCTTGGATGTGTGTAACATGATATCTCAGCCAGGAACTAAGTGCTTTTGTGTTCTTCGCCGACCACTATCAGCCTTGATATGCAATATCCACTTACATCAAGAAATGTACACTCTCAAAAATAATGGAATTTTCATTTTTCATCTATAACGTTGACGGGATTAGTGTATTTCCACCAAGATGGTGTCACATAATATACTTTGATTTTCGAAGAGAAGTAGGAAGAAACTGAAAAATCCTGTTTTCAAAGAACAAGAAATATAATTTTTTTAATCGATAAAGAAAAATAAAGTGCTACGACAATTATGAAACTATTGAGATATGAGAAAAATATTCTTAGTCAATCAGATTTTGAAGCTCTCTTGTGTGATATATCATAACGGTAAATCTGCAAAAACATGTAAAGATCTATCATCCATGTAGAATGAGTTTATTTCCAATAACTTTGGAAAGAACAAGATGAGGGGGTCAGAATACAAGAGGTCCAAGTGACATTTTCCATTTTTTGAGTTAGCTACAGTAATCGATAGCTGAAAGTGGTAAAAATCTAGTATACAAGAGGTATTATAAGCGTAAGTCTAATCAGTGCTGACATCTGGTGTAAAATTTTCAAACTACATTTTCAAACAGCTGTTTATTCGAGGTCCAAGTGGATTAGATCCCTTGTTTACAGGACAAAGGTTGCTCGTATCTATAAAATTTAATTTAACCTTGATTAAGCCATGTCATCAAACAAAAGATACCTCAAGAAACAAATAGCGAATAAGATAATATTGCAATGAGGTCATTAATCATTGTTTAATTGCTGGTAAATTTGATAGATTTATGTGTATCTAGACAATAGAGTTTTGTTTGGTAATTAAGGGGTACACGTGATACTTCTTATCAGTATTTAGCTGATAATTGAGGAAGGAGAGCAATTTAAGATTGAAACACTGTACGTTTGATTTGGTAAAATTATGCTGAATTGTTATAGGAATAGGTGAATATCATTTTTATATTCATTTCATGAATGAAAAATTAATTAATGTAAGTGAACTTTAGGCTCAATTTCCTCGAAACTAACAATAAGTCACTTGGACCCCTTGTATTATAAGTTCTTTGTAGAATGTGTTCCTTGAAAACTGTTGTGTGAAAAGGATGTGTTCTAAGGAAAATGTTTCATATGATATGAATTTCATTGCAACATTAAGGAGATCCAGTTCTCATTATTGCAATTGAGTCATTCTACCATGGAAAAAGGTGAGAGGAATGAAAATGAGAGTGTAATCGCCATACCCATAAATGTGTATGAGCGAGAAATCCAATCTAGAATTTTGTTTTCTCAAGAAGTTATGTTTCTCTGGATGACTCAAGTGGAAACGAGGAAAACCTGATATTATTTATGGAACTCATTTCGCGCCTTTTTAGGAGAAGTTTTAATTCAAAGCAGGGTCGCGTAATTGAATAAAGCTTGGCTGGAGTCTTGCTTTTCAGACGGTCCCTTTTCTGCATATGAATTAGATCAGCAGGGCCGTTATGCTTTTAAAGCAATGCGCCTGGACAAATACTCAGAGAAGGGCAACAACTAACTACTACAGACTTGTTTGTTACTTTCCAGTTACCATTTGCCCCAGCGAAAATAGACTTCACAAATTTACCAGAATTATAATGCTTTATTCACTTTAGAAGGTATATGAATGATCTCTCATCATTAATGTCATAAGTTTGTGAATGAAAATTATATTTTGAAATCTATTTACTGATTATAGGAGAAGGAAATTATCAGTGGAAATGAAATGATACTATTCCTACATCGCATTGAGACTCATCATAGAAGAATCCTACTCTACCATCACAAGAATAGATTAAATTTTCGTGAGAAGGTTATGAGGTATATTGGGAGAAAGTATGAACACTCTGGTCAAGGAGACTAAAAATGAAGATAAAAATGTATATTGGAGTAGAATTCTTGTGAAAACAGTCAAACTATTTCTCTGGAAAATGTCTTGAATCTCATAATACTAGTAATTCTGTGAACAGTAGACCTCACGCAGTATTCTCATCCACAAGTACCTGATTGAGACTATAGACCTTATGGAAATACAGTAATAGACTGGCTTCTCCACACATCCGTGTAATCACTTGTCAGCTGATTTATGATCAATAATTCTATAGTTTGATTTTTACTCTAATATTGGCGTATGAAGGAGGCTCCTTTTTCCTTTCATATTATCCTTGAAATGCAAAATTTCCAAAAACCTCGTATATACGTCGACGCGTCAAATTTCATGAAAATCTATAACCGCGTTTCGCCGTAAATGCGCAACATATAAACATTAAGAGAAATGCCAAACCGTCGACTTGAATCTTGAACCTCACTTCGCTCGGTCAATTATAGATCCTTTAAAAACTGAATTGTTCGTCAAATACCCGTTCTTGAAGATTGCATTTTGCAGAAATGTGGGGAATATTATTTCATTTAATTCTTCTATCCATTTATTCATTGATTTTTGAATTAATCAGCAATAGACGTTCAAAATCGAATCAGCCCGGAACATGAAAACATGAATAATAAGCCACTTTTTGCTCGAAGTAGGGAGCTTAAAATAGTTTCATTGGTATCAAAATTGCAATAACTAATTTTAACACGATGAATTGCAAGGAATTGCATACTCACAAAAAATGTGAGGAATATCTATTGGAGTTAATTTTGCTTCCCACGACTGTTTTGATAAGCAGGCTATGTACTTATGCATAGCTATTGTTATAACTAGAATAGATGATATCAAGGTCTATAAATACAGGTCATGCCCCAACCCGTGATGCATTGCAAAATCGCCATTTTGTGGGGTTTTGGTTCACCAATTTTCAAATTTATCAGCTGTTATCATAATAGAGTGAACAACATGATGTGTTATTTGTTAAAATATCGGGGCACCGAGCTTCACTCGTTATTTTTATTTATTGATAAACAGAACACAATTCTCTAAAATGATCGTGTTTATATTTTACAGCTGACTATACGTCAGCTTATGTATTTCGGGGATGCGATATTTTGATCTTCCACAGAATCACTCGCTCACTTTTTACTATCCACAGACGACGAAATTCTCAGCTGTTTCAGAAAAGGATGAATTTTATCCTTTCAATGTCGTTCAGCAAGTTTACCCAGGGATGAGACCTAGTGCAATCGAGTTTTTATATCATAAACCTACTATGTTACAAATTTCGTGAAAATCGTTAGAGCCGTTTTCGAGATCCGTTGAACACAAATAACCAGATATAAAAATATAAACAGAAAACAGATATACAGGAATTGCTCGCTCAATATAATAGGATTTTTCAAGGGATATTGCTTGTCTTTGAATAGTAAAATTAACTCTAGTATGAATATAATTCTAGAATAATAGTATTTAGATTTCAACTAGGAACTAAACGGTTGATTTTTGGATTCAATTGATTAGAAACTTTCAGCGGTTTTTGAGGTGAAAGTTAGTTCCGTTAGCCATTAAGCATCCGTTAGCCTCTCGTCCCAATCAATCATAACATATTACAAGAATAAGAACAATTTTTAATAATAAATCATTGAATCATTATTTATTATTGAAATTTCATCATTGAAAAATCTAAAGCGGTTTTTGAGGTGAAAGTTAGTTCCGTTAGCCATTAAGCATCCGTTAGCCTCTCGTCCCAATCAATCATAACATATTACAAGAATAAGAACAATTTTTAATAATAAATCATTGAATCATTATTTATTATTGAAATTTCATCATTGAAAAATCTAAAGCGGTTTTTGAGGTGAAAGTTAGTTCCGTTAGCCATTAAGCATCCGTTAGCCTCTCGTCCCAATCAATCATAACATATTACAAGAATAAGAACAATTTTTAATAATAAATCATTGAATCATTATTTATTATTGAAATTTCATCATTGAAAAATCTAAAGCCTGAATTTACATATTATCTGAACAAAATATTGTTTTTAAAATGCATAATGCATGATTTTATCATGAGCAAATTGAATTAGATTGGATTTTCAAATGTGCCGCCATAAAAACAGCCACAAAATGGCCGCTCCATAAGGAACACGGGTGTCTTGACCTGGCTTTATAGACCTTGGATGAAATGCATGTGGATTCTGCTATAAAATCAATAAGTCTGTGCATATGCAAGTGATGAGAGAGTGGTGAGTGAATAAGTGTGGAAGTGTGTTGAGTTATTCAAATTCGGGTGATTAGATGAATGGAGGGAAATCAATTTTCCCAGTTAGTTCCAGTAAAAAGAAAATTCATTTTGAAAAACTAAGAATATTTGAAAATATTCTTTCATTGACTCAGTTAACATGAATACAATCACTTTAAATAGAGGTGAAGAAGCGTGAAATTTCAATTGTGGAGTTGAGAGAAGAAAAGTTGTATTAAGAGCAGTTGAATAGAGCTCAACCAAAGAACTGCACTGAATTTTCATAGCATTGAAGTTGAGAATTCAGATATGAATGTAGTTTCTAAAGGAGTCTGGCTTATTCTATAGACTACCTATACAAAATTATTCACACAAATATAGTAGGAGATTCCTCTCCTGCATTGAAAAACATCCAACACAAAGCTAGAAATGCTTATGCATTCACTATTCACTGTTCACTTGAGGAAATAGAATTTCCATACTTCTCCTAGCAGGTTCAATTTCCTCACACAGCGGTGCTGTATTATTATTTGTCTGCTGGACCATGATGCTACTAAACTCGATCCTTCGCCACGTTTCTCCCCTCCTAGCAATCATTCTCCAACATTTAAACAGGAGCAGAGTCGTAATGCTTGAGCTTCAAATAATACTATTATTGCTACAGTGCAGTACCTCTTCACAGATTCAGCTGAGTGGGCTACTGGAACATTTGCAATGCTATTTAGTATTTCGTAGATACTTCGATACGTAATACTGTACGTATAGGTATTTGTACAGGTACAGTAAAGCCAGTTACACACACATCGATTTTTTGCCGTCCTTCTATCAAATTAAACGGAACTTGACAACCATCAACTGTTTGACAAAACATCTATTCAATCTAATGTTATTTATAGGGACGGCGAAAAATCGTACGTCTAAAAATCGTACGTCCAAAAATCGATGTGTGTTACTAGCCTACGATACAAATATGATAAGCATAGCATCACGTCTTGATGAAGAGTGAAATGCGCATGTTCGTGGAGTTCAAGTCTGTACGCCCCTTATTAAGAACACTACTGTTAGATAAGAAGATACCAAAGAAGGTCATGGGATAACATCATTGAGGTACATTTAAATGGAGATCAAGAACATACGAATTAATTAACACCACTGAGGAATTAGGAGATCATATAGGGTAACATCGAGTAACATCAGTAAGGGATATTTAAATGGAGATGATGGGAATGTGTAGAAATATCACATTTTGGGAAGTTTCAAATCGTTGCATAATGCCACATAATGCTGACTATTATGCTGATTCTTGATAAGAGTTATTATTATAAAAGAAGGAACATGAGAGCTGTATCAACACTCATTGGTGATTATCTACAATGTACGAGAATGAGTATTATTTAGTCTTTTTCTCAAAAACTCTTGATTTTCAATTTCGTTTCAAGATATTGAACCAAGTTCATTTTCATCAATTATTGAGTGAATGTTATATGAAGGACCGGAAGAATTCAACATGATAATTGACTTGAGGTAAACTAGAGTCAACAAATACTATTAAAATGCATTTGTGAATTATCCACCAATATAGCAGTTAACGTAATAATCGATGTGGATCAATGTGAAGATGAACAGGAAATGATAAAATTCTATTCATAAGATAGGAGTGGAAAAATAAGTTATAGATGGTTGAAAACATAAATATCCGTGCAGCTTTGATAATAGGACGATTTTCAAATCAATTGACAATATCATCAATCTATGTAACTCTGACTAACATGATAAAAACACAAATTAATATACGTGAAGCTCCGATAATAAGATGAATTTCTAATCAATTCATAGTATCTTCAATCTATGTAACTCTGAGTAACATGATAGGTACATTCATATTAAGTATGAATTTCATTAAGTATAAATGTATAAATAAATGAATATACTTACGTAATGCCTTCTTCGAAAGGCTGGTCTCCTTTTAACCATGTGATTTTGTCAGCAGGGGATTCGATTTGTGCTGCAAGGCAAGTCAGTTCTACAGCACTCCCCGATTTATAGTATTTTTCTGTAACTATGTGCTTTTTCTCATCCATGATCCGCACCTCAGGGGCTGTAATGAGTTACAAAATAATTTTAATAGTTATTCCAACAGTTGAAGCTCATAGTAAAATAATTCAGTACTCTACAAGAAATGACAATGATCCGAATACCTATCTATGTTAGATATGACATGAGATATGGCATTTATGTTAAACATGAGGTTTCTTCA
>NC_052505.1:84571775-84669542 GCF_014356525.2 Nilaparvata lugens | reverse complement strand
CCAGCATTGAAGAAGACATTGAACCAGTCACAACGTATTGTGTATCAATTAATTAGGCTAGAATAGTAGTGCTGGTAGGTGACATTGAATGGCTTTATTTGTGGCAGTGAGTGCATGCCTCCTCCTCCTGGTCCTCCTCCTTCTCCTCTCCCTCCTCAACCCCCTCCTCTCCCTCCTCAACCCCCTCCTCATCCTGATTCCTTCACTTTCTCTGTTTGACCGACAGGTCTCCACTTCTCCAGTCTCCTATAGTAATACATACTGAAGTCAACCTGTATATTCCCTCATAATATATAGTAATAGATTCAAGAAGCCGCTCTCTTATCCTGAGGATGTCGCACAGCGTGAACTGTGTCGTCCTTTTGCACGCTATACCTATAGTTTTCACTACACAGATATACTGAGCACATCAGAAATTGTGCTAGTCCTGACTATATCTATGTTTTTTATCTTATAAATATACCGGGCCTGGGGCCATTCGTCCTTAATCGCGCTATACCTATTTTTTTCACTACGCAGCTATACAGCGTGAGTTGTGACGTGTTGTCCTGACTATATCTATGTTTTTTACCTTATATATAGTATATACCGGGCCTGGGGCCATTCGTCCTTATTCGCGATATATCGATGTTTTTCACTACACAGATATACTGAGCACATCGGAAATTGCGTTGGCTATATCTATGTGTTTTACCATATAGATATACATTATGCGGGGCCCTGAGGCCAGAGCCACAGTCGCTTTATGAAATGCTCGCCTGCTCTACTTTGCTTGCCTATCATCTTTGAGCCTTTCCTTTTTCACCCAACAGGCGAATTTCACATAATCTGGTAGTTGACTTTGAACAAGGAATATCAAATTTTATTTGTAGTTGCGTTGGATAAAGAATATGGAATTTTATTGGAGGTGAAAGAAGTTTAGGTGACAAAATTTCACTTATCATGTAATGTTCATAGCATAGAATTTCATATAATGTTGTAATAGTCTCTGGACAAGGAATATTTTATTTTATTGGAAATGGAATAATTTTGGATGATAGTTAATTGCATCTCACATATCTTATAGATACTGTATTTCACATCACGTATTATTTTACATCTTCTGGACTCTAGAAGGGATTGTAGAGAAGTCAAGTACAATATATACAATATTCAATTCGTAGATGAAGCGATCTGGTTTTGTGGTCGTAATGATAAGCTATCGATAAGATGAGCTCCATGCTCCTATTACTCCCGTTGTAAGGGTGACCACTTCAAGAGTCCAACTCCTCTAAATACCATTTATAAGTTTGGAAATAGCTTCCGGGGGTTCGTAGCCCACCTACAGCTGTCCACTCATCTCTCATCATCATTCTTCTCATTAACAATGCACAAGCCAAGAGCTCATGTGGACATAATCACCATTAAAATAAATCCAATTGCTCACAGTTCAATTGAGTTACAGTTCTATGCTTGGAATAATAGGCTTACTTTTTCTATAGTGAGGTCCACGTTATAATGGTAGTGGAAAAAGATAGGAGAAGAACGTTGCCGATCCTCTGTCTTCTCAATGCCTTCTATAGTGGGTAGCTGATACAGGTTTATTGATGTGATATTAACTGTTCATTCTTGTTTGAATTAAAAATTTATAATTTTTATTAAGCAGAAATTATTTTTTTTAATTATTTCATAATGAATTTTCAAAATTAAGATGAAATATTTTTTAATTAGTTATTAATTCTACATTGTTAAAAGACGATCAGGCAACAGAGCAAAGCGGGAAAGAGATAACGCTAACCACTTTGTTGAATGATAGACAAGGATAGCAATAGAATTATTGCTAATCGAACCTAATTGCTATTATAACGTGGACCTATAGGGCTGGACATTCTTGTAGACCTTTCCACATTATAAGAAAGTGTACTTGAAAGTGGAGGAAACAATGTGTTTTAACTTCAATATGAAGCCACTAATCCTAGTAGTGAGAGATAGAATTTAGCATTTTCACTATTCCCTTTAAAGTATTGTATGTATTGAAAGTAGTATCCCTTGAAAGTATTGGAATGTACTGGATTCCTCGGTGTCTTGAAAGTTTGAAGCTTCATCAAAATCCTTGATTATTCACTATAAACAAACCTTTTTTGGGTCAATCTCATTAGCGCTAACTATTAGCACAGCAATGACAACTCACTTTCTACTCACCTCTGTCACAAAGTAGAAGAAATCTACAAAGTAGAACCTCTTTCATTCTCTTTGGCTCTGCTTACCTGATGGGAACGTTTTTCCATCAATGGCTATTGGGATTACAGAGTACCTATCGATACTAATTAACCATTTAAGGTTAATTGGATGATTCCTTCGGCAAAGTTGTAGAACAAGCTCGATGATGCAACTCTCATTACTAGATAATTGCCATTTCTCAATGAGCCTGTCTTCGGTAGAATACCATTCACCTGATTTATTCGCTTACCAACCTTTCTGCAAACATTCAAAAACTTGCCGCTGCTTTAAGATGAAAGTATGTGAAGTTATTGAGAGTTTCAAGAATGTTCAAAGCTTGGAATGCTTGAAGCTTGGGAGGATGCAGAAATTTCTACCTAATTAGATTCCTGTTTATCTCGTTTCACATTTTTTTCCTTTACTTTAGTATAGATTATTTAGTTGATATTGAATTAGAATATTTAAGCTTTGACATCAAGGAATGCACTTCCAAATGTGTGAACAGGAAGCTCGATTATAGGGCCAATCGCTCTAATTTTATAGTGAGAATGAACATTTCGAAAATTTCTGTTCTAATGTATTTACGTATGAAATACTTTTTTTCTCAATTTTCAATTTATTAAAAACACACAAAACAAGACAAAACAAAATTACAAAGAATTACGAAACAAATAAAACACAATAAAATGTTACAAATATAAAAAACTTTGCAAAGAAAAGTTGAAAATTATAAAACAAATTAGCCTACCGTTGTGACATTAGAAACATTTTTATGATCTCATTCACACATGCACAAAATCCAAATAATGATTGGGAGAATTATGATGAAAAGGCAGAATTAATGATGATTCACAATTATGAATTAATGATGAAAAGGCAGAATAAATTCAAAACAGTTAGTTTCGCTTCTGAATTTAGATAGTGCTGAGGATAGTCTAAATAAGGATATGGTACCAATTCTTTGATTTTCACAACTATTTGAAGAGCAAATAAACATTATAAATTTAGATTTTGAGTTAATCACGACTGTGTAAGTGTTGATCTGTTTACAACCAACTTCTATCAGTGTTGGAAATACTACTAGAGTCGATTTTCAGCTGAATCTCAGAACTGAAAAGTTGTTGGATTAACTGAGAGATTGCATGCCAAGTTTGCAAGAACTTGTGAGATTCGAAACTCGCATACTTCTCATATCTCGTATCTCAACTTTCCAAGAAGAAGTTATTACTGTTAGTTACTTCAGTTATTGCTGTTAGTTACTTTATCAGTTGTTGCAAATCTCAAATACAGTTTCACCAAATATTTCAACAGTGGAAGCATGACAGAGTAATTTGAGCAGAGCAGTCTGCATGGAAGTTTCTCTGATACGAATCTCATTTGAGGATTGTCATCATCTGCCCGAGTGCTTCCTACTTTTGAGTTGATGCGCATGCGCGAACAAAACACTTCATTCTGGTTGTTTTTGTTCGTCTTGAAGACTTTGTTGTTTGTTTTGATATTAATTTACAGATCGTTGGTTCCTCGAGCGGCGCTACTTTCACACCAACTCGTCCTGCCATTTTCTTCCGACAATCTTCACTACTCTTGTTTCCATGGTGATCACGCAAATTTAACAATTTCTTGTTCTTCCAACATCCGTTGCAAATAATTGATTGAACTCTTCGTACCTATTGTCCTCCATTCATGAACTGGGTCACAACTACTTTTTTTACAAAATGAAGTATGAAGATTCTCAGGTAATTTGATAGGAAATTTGAGACATTCATTCCAGTAAAGTCTAGAAAGGTTTACTCATGCTCATTATACATTTCAGATTCTACCACAATATTTCAATTAGAAACATTTGTTATGATGTTTATCTCATTTATTTTTATTTCATCTACACATGCACAAAATCAAAACAATAATGCACAAACAGGGAGAAAAACAACAGAGGAGGGAAAAAGTTCCTGTTTTGAAAAAGAAACAGATGGAGATGACTCATGCTCATGATACATCTACCACATTATTACTTTCCTTGCCCTATTACCATAGGTAAGAAAAGTATTGCTTTACGAAAAAAATCAAGGTACCCCAATTTCTAAATTTCTATACGTTTCAAGGTCCCCTGAGTCCGAAAAAGTGGTTTTTGGGTATTGGTCTGTGTGTATGTGTGTGTGTGTTTGTGTGTGTGTATGAGTGTATGTGTACACGATATCTACTCTCTCAGTTAACGGAATGACTTGAAATTTGGAACGTAAGGTCCTTACACTATAAGGATCCGATACGAACAATTTCGATTAAATGTAATCCAAGATGGCGGCTAAAATGGCGAAAATGTTGTCAAAAACAGGATTTTTCGCGATTTTCTCAAAAACGGCTCCAACGATTTCGATCAAATTCATACCTGAAATAGTCATTGATAAGCTCTATCAACTGCAACAAGTCCTATATTTGTAAACATTTCAGGAGCTCTGCCCCATCTATGCAAAGTTTGATTTTAGATTCTCAATTATCAGCCTTCATATACAATTTAAACAACAAATTTCAAGTGGAAACGATAGAGCATGAAAATCTCTGCAATTAATGTCCAGTAACATTTTCACCTAAAATTGAAAATAGGCTTGAAATGCGAGAAAATGTGATTATTAAATTGCAAACTGTTGGCAAGTGTTGGTTCTGTTAAATCATTCACTACGAAGAGATAGCAGACCTCGTGTGTCTCCAGCGTTATTGTCCTATCACCAGCTGTCTCATATAGTGGACTTGAGATGCGCGAGAACACTAGCGTCAGGTGATCAATTTTCATAACGGCAAGGAAAGTTGTGTGAGTGCGCCACATCTGTTTTTTTTTATTTCATCTACACATGCACAAAATCAAAACAATGATGCACGAACAGGGAGAAAAACAACAGAGGAGGGAGAAAGTTTCTGTTTTGAAAAAGAAACAGAGGGAGAAAAACAACAGAGAAGCATAAAGGAAAAAGTTTGGCTCACAATTTTCGACACTGCAGCCCTTCTAAGGATAGTTAGAGGAGTTGGCTGTTTTCAATTAGTTGACCTACTGCATCATCGAAAAGTGATTTTAATTGCTATTTTGTCATATCGAAATGTCAAGTTTATTTGAATAATGCCTCATAAGCCACCTTGCGTGAAATGGTGAAATTTTACATGAAATATAAATGAATTCGATGTTCTATAATCTCATTATTAGCACGGTTTTCTTCAATCAATAGTTGAAAAGGTATATAATCCAAAAGATGGAAAATTTAGAAGCCAAAACTTTTTAATTTCAAAGTGTGACTTCAAGAGCGTATATCTCAAAAACTATGAGAGATATTATGGATAAACGTTTTAAATAAAACTTTAGTTAAATAAGTAGGCTTTAATTTTGTATCTGATAATATTGTCCATAAGACGCATAGTTTTTAGATAGACGCGAAAAACAAAGAAATAGTAAATTAAACCACCACCACTCCCTTAACAAAGTGGGCAGGGTTGGGAACTTTTATATACTGGATGAAAAGACTAGATATTGTCAAACTACAGATTTATTAAGAATCGAGGTACTGGTTACGGTTGTTACACCATTATCAATCTCTGGTAAACTGAAACTAAATTTATTAAAGAATAGGCCTAGTAGTATCTATACTAACGGCCGAGCTCTGTTATTGGTGTAAGCCGTGATCTATCAAGGTGAACATCTGCCATTAGCCTAGACAAGCCCCTCCCCAATTAGTGGTTCATATTGTCTAGGCCAATGGCCCACTCGTAGGCCTACTTGTTCTGTTGGTACCTTTACAATCCCAAGCTTAAATAATAATAATATCGTGTGACCTGGCTGGCTCAGATCTGGTGTCAGAGTTTTCAGGTCGCAGCTGATCAATTTCAGGGCCTCTGACATGACCTAACGACTGCTTTTTAGGCAGCCGGGACCGACGGCTTAGCGTGTCCATCCGAAACACGGGAGTAGCTCGAGATAAATATCCCAAGCTTATCCATCCTATGATGTTGACGAACCTATGAATCAACCACATTGTCATAATTGAATCATTTTGGACGTATCACTTCTTGTTTAGAAAAAAAACAGTGTGTTTCATTGACAAATTCAATCTCCATCCATTTTGCGTTTTTATAAAGCTTTCTCCGCGTACCCTACTTCCAATTTTCTAGAATAAAGGACACATTTCCTGTGTTAAAATAATGAGAGCTTTATAATGTGGGTACATTCAGTATTATCTGAATACAGTGGGAAGGAATGAGAAAAGCTATAAAGTGGGATTAGTTGAAGCGCGATAATTGGGAGCCGGGCGGCTATAGGAGGGCGCCGATCCCACATCGACCGAGTTAGCCGCGCACAATTAAGTGCATCACGCGAATAAGTGGACCGACACACACAGACGCGGCAACCACGCGTGAAAATCGCACACAAATGCCGTTATTCGGCCTGGCCGACTATTTTTTGTTGTTCCGATGTCATAATATGAAAATGCACCCACAGCCCACTGTATACAGCTATATACTATCCTTGCCCACATCATAACTTGCTCTGATTTTGCACGGCAATTATGTCACTGCGCATCTTACCGGCGCAGTGTTTCCTATCTATGGCACGCACCATCTGAAACATGCGTACGGCTCGCTATTTCTGACACACATCATAGCACTCTTTTCTCGTAAAATTAACTGGAAACAAAGCGTTCTGAATTTAATGAGATGAGACTATCATCTAGACCTCGTCCTCAATTGTATGTGTATTATTGTCAGAAGCTTCATTACCAGAGAGTATAGAATGTAACAATTTTTTTCTGAGGGTGATATGCCCACATGAACTTGGGTGGACCTACAGTTTTAGGTGGGTTCTGAACCTCCGGGAAGCGATTTTACAACTCATGAATCATATTCAGAGGAGTTCACTCTAGCGGTTACCCGCTAATTCAATTTAATGAATATTACATTCCATACTCTCTGTTCACAACGCTTTTCTCTCACGAAATTCTCTAGTGACAGAACGTGTTGAGTTTGATGAGATGAAACATTCAAGAGTAGGGTCCGGTTTCACAAAAGCCAGTTTTTTTAAGATTACGTCTTGGGGACCCCAGGATGAAGTGTAAGACGAGTTAAATTTTAACCGTGATTAAATGCTACGATAAACAATCAGATAATGATAAACAATCATTTCAAGAATGTATTTTCTCTGATTGGTTCTCGTGGAATTTAATCATGATCAAAATCTAAGAAGCTTTTGTGCAACCGGGCCTTAGTCTGTAGTTAGTTCCTAAAGCAGCAAGTTTGTATGGAAAAAACTCTTTCCAAATTTTATGAAACAACAATGTACTACGTCAGGGCTCTCCAACCTACGGCCCGCGGATAGATTTTGTCCGGCCCGCCGACAGTTATTGCAATAGATTTTTTAAAATATATATATTTATACACATTTTTGACAACAACCACTGTGAGTTCAGTACTCTTCTATTACTAGCCACTCCATTTCTTAATAAGTGTAAAATTAGCTGTAAACAAGCAGCTTTTTGGATGTACCTACAAGTGTGAGCAGACATTTTCAAAAATGGAGTTTGTTAAATCCAAATACAGATCTTCCTTGTCAGATGAGCATTTGAAATCAATTTAATGATCGGAACCACAAAGGCTGATCCTAAATGTGCGGACATTTTAAGTGGAAAACAAATGCAATCTTCTCATTAAAAATAAGTATTCTCTTTTAGCTTGGCAACAAGCTAAGTTGTCTTATTACTATCAAAAAGTTATTACTATTTTATTTAACTTGCTAAATTCATGTATTGTCAAGTTTTCTTATGGCTTTTTTACTTTTTACTCTTTGACCTTTTGACTTTTTATTAAAATGAAATGAATTGGTTTGTTTCTTCCTGTGTTTTAATTAAACCTTCTTAAAACTCCTATATTATTTTAATTAAAATATAATAATTTAACACCTCCCAAATGCCCCGTCGTGTGTGTCCCCACAAGTCAAATTCCACGTACATCCTTGTTGTTGGCCCTCTAATCCTCCCAAGAATTAACAATGTGGCCCTTGGATAAAATAGGTTGAGACCCCTGTACTACGTGAAAGAATATCCCGAAATGCACATCTCAATGGATCCACATCATAGGACATAATAAAGTCAGTGAGATGTATTTTATAGTGAGACATTATAGTGAGATGATTAGTGATTCATGTATTGTAGTTCATGTAATTTGTAGTTTATGTAGAATCTTAATTACTACAATAGACAGAATCAATGTAATATTGATAAATTACATGTAGCCTATAGGTATTTATTCTATATTATACACTATTTTCTTGCCTTGACAAGAATCCAATGCTTATGAAATATGACGTAAAACACACTTTGGGGTGGATAGTATTCTTGATTATATTTATTTTCTGTTTTCTTCTCCAACACATTAAGGTGCGTACAGACTTATGCGCCACGCTTTGCTTATTATATCTGTATCTTTCTGTTTCTGTACAAATACAAATAAAATGTGCTCAACATCAGTTGATGAAAAGCGAAATACGCGTGTTCGTGGCGTATAAGGCATAAGACTGTAAGCAGTTTAAGATGTCATTTACAGAGATTCATATTGAAACTCAATTCACTTAGGTATTTTGAAATAGAATAATCCATCTGAATAAGAAACGGTCTTGGTTTGAAATGTTCTGTTTTTATTGCGGTGAATTGAGACTAGCAGCTTTTTGTTATTGATAACAATCATTCTTAATCAATTCAAACAAACGTGACTTTACATTATCTTCTAATTTCGAGTGCGCTGCAATTCAAGTTGCCTAATGTTGATAAGGTGTAAGCTTGATGTCACCGTGACTACAGTATCAGAAATCACAAAATTGTTGGGAATTGAAATCCGTTCCGTCCTTGGCATACAGTGACGCGACAGGAACACGCGTTTCCGATTCCCGAAAATTGGCATAACACACCGGAAAAGCAGCTGATTTAGTCAGTACTTCACAGGAGAATATGCGTGTGAATGAGATAGTTTGAAAGTTGTGAAACTCTCGTACAGTGTAGCCGTTATGTGAATTTTATAACTTGGCTATCACACATAATCACTATTCTAAAATTGTTTACTACAACATAGATTCCTGAATAAATGGAGGTGAATATTGTTCTCATCAAATAAATACCCAACTCGCTGTATTCCGTAAAAATTCGTGTTCAAGTTCTCTCCCAATTGAGACAATATAGTTTTTGTATGAATCATGTTGTATGATTGGTGTTAGTTTCATTTTTCCATGTGATTGTTGAATACCAGTTATTGCAAGCTGTATAACATAATATATTCTTTGATAAAATATTTATGAAAGAAGGAGACTCACGGAGGATTGGATAGTCGAGACCTTTTTCTTTGATATAAACGGTATTCTATAAATGTTTTCCTTCTCAATCTTCATCTCGTTTTTTACAGTTTTTCCTTGTAAATTTGAATAATTCAATGAACTATTTATTTATTCAATACTCCCTCCCAGCGGACAGGTTTTCCTTGCTGGATAGCCGGAAAGGAAAAATTTTGATAAACTTGATGATAGTAGGCCTATATTCAAGTTTTGAGTTATTGTATTGTTTTGTATTATTATGTATGTTTCTGATCTATTCTACTTGTGATTGATTTGAAATCTAGGTTATTTGGTTCTCTTATTAAAATTTCGATATGTGTTTTGTTGAAATGTCAATTGATTTGATTTGATATAGCTTACATGTATTCTTCAACACCGTGTGTAGTCCTATAGAAATCGATCTCATCAAGTCCTTTCCCTGTAGTAATCTGTAATTCCTTTCCCATAAACTCTCCGGATGTCACCAACAGAATTAAATTTAATTAATGAACCCCCTTATATGACTTACCAATTACTGTTTGTGAGTTGTGAGAGCTTACCTTATGCTACCTTAATTAATCGAAAAATCCAATCGCCTTATACCGCTGTACTTTGAATCTTCTGCTTCCTTCTCATAGGACGTGATGGGATTTTCTCATACAACATCACAACTTATTACGGTAATATGAATTCATGAAATCATGCTTCAGTTATTTAATCAACATCAAACTCTGTTTTCGGCTGTAACATCTCTGAAGAAACTAATTTTTTCAACTTAATATGGAAATAAGAATTTATAAAATGAAGCATCATTTTTCAGCTATTCAATCAACATTAAACTTTGTTTTCGGGTGCCACATCTTCAATTTTTATAAACTAATTTTTTTAACAAGGAGCAGCATAATAATATACTTCAAATGGATCCATATGATCTAGATAATAATAATATCGAGTGACCTGGTTGGTTCAGGACTGGTGTCAGAGTTTTCAGGTTGCAACTGATCAATTTCAGGGCAAGATGATCTAGATGAAAGACTGTCATTGGCCGGGACGAGAAATTGCTCCGCCCACTATATGTGCTATTTGTCAGCCAATAGCAGCCTTCCATTCTTATAGGCCAAACAACTACCAATCGTACGGTTCCATCTAGAATCTTCATTACGCATACTGCTGCTCCTTGTAGAAGACTTCAGTTTCTTAGAGATTCATGTTGGAGCAAAAACACAAACTAATTCCTCAAATTCCCAATAAATAAGTGGTTAGTGGTGGTTACAGTAACTGTATTACCCTTTGGGTAACTATATTACTAGTAATAGTTACCACCACTGTAGTGGTGGTTTTATTCGATACGGGTATCTTCCACAATATCAGCTCACTATTCTACTAGTACAGATTTTCTAGTCGTTTTACCCAATTATTAATTTAATTTACAAAACAGATATTCAGTTGTAATAAAAGTGTTTTTTATACGAGCTACATTTCTCAGTTACTGAAGATTATTTAAAGAATATGCTCGGAATGCCCATCCATTGAGTTTATGCCATCGATATATACTACATATATTACTCTTTTCACCATGTTATGAGCAGAAACCTTTTTGAGAGAAGCACTGGAAACATTTGTGAATTAGTCTGTATTATTGCTTCAATTCATCAATATTGTAAGAATTGTTTTTGAAGACCTCAGCCCTAATGTAGACCCACAACAAGTAATCAGGAGATGTGATGTCAGGCTACTTTGATAGCCATTCTCCATATTATGAGCAGAAACCTTTTTAGAGAAGCACTGGAAACATTTATGATTTAGTCTGTATTAGTTCAGTTCATCAATATTGTAAGGATTGTTTTTGAAGACCTCAGCCCTAATGTAGACCCACAACAAGTAATCAGGGGATGTGATGTCAGACGACTTTGGTAGCCGTAATCCCATGCTTGGGTTGAGTTCATGAAATATGCCTCAAGAAAGTCCTTTCAACTAGAGGGGTAAGCATAACGTGGGAGTATATCATTTTGGTTTAATCCTTCCATAGATTGAAAATATATGACTTCAGAAAAATTTCGTTGGGTTGCATTATTAATTCTATTGCACAGATTAGACTATCTTTTCCTAACATAACAAGGCTTCATAATTCACATTTCATGTTGATGACGATTAATTTGTGGTTATTCTCAACGTCCAGCTTCTGCAGATTGATATTGATATCGAATAATATAAACTTTAATGTAATTAAAATTTAAATAATAGAGTTGTATGCATGCTGTTACAGGAAAGGATGTCCTACCGGAATCTTAGCAGGCATGTGGACCTGGAATCCTTGCAGGAGCCGGGAAATCGGTTTAAACTACAAGAGCTGATAGGAGAGGGTACCTATGGCGAGGTTTACAGCGCCAGGGACACTGTCACAGGTCGGTTTTTCTTCCATTCAACCATTCATCTTCTTCTTCTTCTTCTTCTCTTCTTCTTCTTCTTCTTCTTCTTCTTCTTCTTCTTCTTCTCTTCTTCTTCTTCTTCTTCTTCTGACTTCCACTGTAGGAATGATTGCTTGTTCTGGTCTTCTGCAAATTAACATTTTATTTTTATAATTCTCCATTCAGGGTTCGCCCCCCCCCCTATCTGATGTAATCAAGTACTATATAGAATGCTTGTCCCTGATATTGATTGATTGATTGATTGATTGAGTACTTTATTTATGTAGATTACAATATATACTGGCTTATACACTTATATACAATAGCTTACAATACAGCAAAATTATAGATGAATTTACATAATATAGACTAGGAAAATAACTATAGAACTGTATATGATATGAAAAAGCAATTTGTAATATAATAACTATAGATAATAATCATATTGTTATGCATCTACATAAATTGGCGGAGCTTTGGACATATCAATGTCCATTCTTTGATATAGGAGAGATATAAGCCTACACAACTCAATGTCTATCAATAAATATGTAGTGTATATGCGCCATTAGCCTCGGTGTGGGGGGCGAGAATCTCTGAGCAACCCCCCCCCCCTCCACACCATGGGAAAATCCTGGATACACTATTTTACTATCATGGTATAGTGTACTGTGGGGTTGAACCTACCAAACATTCTTCGTTATCATACTTGACGTAATTATACAGAAGTTCAGAGATCGAGAGATGTGACATGCTCGTCCGCTCACATTCTTCCATGTTCGATAGGATTAAATTTCTAATTAAAATCATGACGAAACTCATTCAGTCAAAATCACTCAATGTCTGACTGATAAGTTTCAATAATTACTCGTTTGAAATAATTGCGTTGGCAAAGTGAATCGAATGTGAAATCGTTTTAGTCTGCTGGTGACCGGTTTAACAAGAAAATTATGATTTTTATGACTTTGTGAAATCTGGGCTCCTTACAAGTAGATTGTGACACCATAAAAACGTGTAATTAAAAGGTGAGTGAGCGCTTGCCAGGTATGAAATACTGTACTTGTTTTGTATGTCTTTTAAACATTTTATGATAGTGACTGTAGTATGATATACTACCTACTCGTCCTGTGTGTTTTAAAGATTCTATGATAGTGATTCTAGTTAACAGTGAAGTATCTCATCAGTCTATCTATTACCTCTCACAAATTCAAACCCTGTGTTGAAGGTGTTAAACTAGTGATAATTCAAATTCTCAGTTCTGTGAAATAGTTATTTGTGCAACTAGTGCGCAAAGTGACAGTTTGCTGCACCGAAAGAAACGTTTACGCCCGAGCCGTAGGCGAGGGCGGAATGGTTTCTTGAGTGCAGCAGAGGAACTTTGCGCACGTATTTCACATTAAGTTTTTCCTACAGTTACCATTGAATATGAAAAGTGGGTAATTATGGGTAAAATTGCCTGAAATGCATCAAATGTTATTCTGTGTAATTTTATTATTGATAAAAACCTTAATCCTAAAATCCTAAAGTCCTCGTTGTCCTTGGTTATAATATATAATGTAATAATTAGCGCGTTGTGCTTGGTTGCACGTCTGCTCACTATAGCAGCCCAGTCACTGTTACCAACTTCATTTTGATTTTGCTGCACTGTTGCTCCATATAACCTACTAAGTATTTTGCGTTGCCATGTTGCAAATCTGGAGTGCAGAAAAATTTTTCCCGCACTAGAGCGGAAAAGTGATTCTTTGCGTTCTGTAATCAGTGCAGCAATGGCCACTTTTCAATGTAACTGTAGGAAAAAGCCTTATCTTGATGCCCTTATGAATACCGTATGTACCCTTCATATCAACCTTCTGGACCCACTTGATGATGCCTCTTGATAACTATTGGTTAGTAGTTGATAACTATTACTTAACTAAAATATTAATAACTAATAGTGCGGTAATTAAGTTCATAAGTATTCTAATTTCAAAAAATGGACTCTCATGTCCAGTATATACATATAATATAATATAGGCAATATTAGACCTATAAGTGACATATCTTATAGAATTGTTCTGTAAAAACTAAAAAATGGATTCCCATGTCCAATATATACATATTATTGGACCAATAAGTGACTCATCTTATAGAATTGTGCTGTGATTTAGCTGAAAAACATTTGTTGATTTAATCCAATCTATGTATAATTTGTTCAATACTCGATTTAGTGATGTTATCTAGAATTAAATTTTCGGGTAATAGATTAATCAATTTATTCATTTCATAGGGGAACTGTATACGGCATACTATTGTGTCTACTATAAACCCAGCTCACCATCCTGTATTCTCTATCAATGTAAAACTAGGAACTAGGAATGTGTGTTCCTATACTACAGGACTAGGTACTAAGATGCTAAGTTACTAGGTATGTTTCATGTAACAGACATAAGTTTCTATTCAAGTTTTTGTTCAATGATTTCATAATTAAAATATCAGACTGCTAACTGTGTTTAGTATTAGATTAAGAACCATAACAAGTATGGATATCACTATACAATATCATATTGAAATTCATCAGACGAACTTTCAAATCTCTCTGATAACTATTTTCCATAACTATTTTTTGCTTGGAACTTTCTTGTTTCTCCGGCTAACGACTTATGATAATATCATCCAGCCGGCAACGATTCTCGCCTTGGCTATTGACCGGTCTTCATTTCAGAAGAAACAGTTGCCTTATCTCAGTGCCGTTAAACAGATGGGCACGACCAGGAGTGTGAGAGACATCATAGGTTGGTAAAGAGAAGGCGCATGTGACCCATCGTATTTAAATTTGCCGTTTTCCGTGACTCGTCTCCCCGGCCGACACCCACGTTGGGCTGATAGCCGCTTAATTTCCTATTCTATTGCAATTTCAAAGTCGTGATTTCTTGGCGAATGGCAATCTCCAGCAGGTGATGTGAAAGTAAAGAAAGAACGCAGAACTCACCGCATTTTCTATAGTGTTTGTCGGCGCATATACACACATACCGGTGTTTCTTTTGAAATACTCCTTTACAGTGAACCTATTCGTTGTATTTTGTGTGTGTAGTGGATATGATATTCAAATGAATTATCGCAGTCTGTCATGAATCTGTAGTTATAATGAAACATTTATAACTTGAGTCATCTCCCAACAAGATCCTATTGAAATTTTCATTTTCCAAATATGAATTAAGTTGTCAATATTATCTACAATAAGACCGGTTGCAGACGAACGACTATCGCATGTGGGATGTGGGAGCGATTATTTTCCTTCTGTGGTACCACAAACGCAGCGCATACGGAATGCATTGGCAGGCATGGCAGTGGCACTGATACTTCCATATGACGTTGTGCGCTGTGGCAGCGATTATTTTTCTTGCGATTGTCGTACCACTGGTTTTTTGAGCACTACGCTTCTCCTATTTTCTGCACCACAATCGCAGTCGCTGTGACTTTGAAAACATCTGTTGAAAACACTGGAGTATGATATAAACATCTGAAAACTGTTGCACTAATGCGCGTTTCCTCGAATGTAGTGTGAAAGTCTCTCTGCGTTAGTCGTATTGTTCTGTGATATGTCGGTCCCACATCCCACATACGATAGTGGTTCGTCTGCAACCGGCCTAAGAATTCAGATTTTTACCTTTAACTTGCCTGGTTTTGCATGCCTTCCAACTTAATTATCGGTTCTAAGGTGAGGTCCACGTTATAATGGAAGTGTTTGATTAACAATGGTATTGCTATCCTTGTCTATCATTCAACAAAGCGGATAGCGCTATCTCTTTCTCGCTTTGCTCTGCTGCCAGATCGTTTTTTAAAAATGTAGAATTAATAATCAATAAACAAAATATTTTATCTTAATTGTGAAAATTCATTATGAAATTATTGGAAAATATAATTTCATGCTTAATAAAATATGATTGATTATTTTGAAGAAGAATGTACAGTTAATATTACATCAATAAACCTGTATCAGCAACGTTGTTCTACTATCGTTCTCCTCTGCCATTATAACGTGGTCCTGACTATTGTTTTAGCACTTATGCTGAGACTATGGCAAATATTAAACTGTCATAATAGTGAAGGTCCCTTTCAATTCCATTGGTCCAAACAAAAATATTGTCCCATAGACTGCTGCATCATGACCACTATAATGACTATCTTTGATTAGAATTGTTCCGTCATCCAAATTGGCGTCTGTGTGACTCTTTATTTGTGAACAGCCAATGAAAGTGCAGGGGCGTTTACTATGAAGGTGTTACTCGCTTGTGATTGGTCGAAGAGTTGGAGTTGTTTGAGAGTTGGAGGAGGGATTTGTTTGACGTAGTACCGTATTTGTTCGATAGAATGCAGCAGTCTATGAGAAAGTATTTTTGTCTTTTTACTTCAGGTCTACTTTTGATATAAATAGAAATATAAATCTCAGCACCCTTTCAATTAATTTGTCACAACATTTTCAATCACTTGAAAATAGCATTAATGTCCGAAGCATGTTGTGACAAAATAATTTAAAAGTTTAATTTATGACAATATTTTTGTTTGGACTAATTAAATTGAAAGGGCTTTTACTTTAAAGGTGTAGGTCGCTTGTGATTGCTTGAAGAACTGTTTGATATTGGACATACAGTAGAACTTCAATTATCCGAATTAATGGGGACCGGGACCCATTCGGATAATCAAGTATTTGGATAATCAGAGTTTTTTTTTTTTAAATGCCATTGGAGAGAAAAAAGCTACGTTTTGATATTGCACTATTTTTTATTGAATTAAATGAAAGAAACATGATATTTTCACATGTTTTGAATATAAATAAAATGTACTTATGTACAAGGGAAGCACAATAGTGAGCGAACGCGCAAACACTGGCATTGCAGGGGGAAGAATTATAGCGCACATAGGACTTTTTTGGACAAATTTTGTGCAAAGTGATTCGGCTAATCGGCGATTCGGATAGTCAGAGTTCGGATATCTGGAGTTCTACTGTAGTTCCTTTTTTGCCAGTAGATTGCAGTGAATTATTGAAATATTGAATATTTTGAATTACCTTATTAAAATAAAGTAATAATTATATAGTGAGGTCCACGTTATAATGGCAGTGGTAAAAGATAGAAGAACAGTGTTGTGGATTCTCTGTTGATTAGAACTTGAAAATGGCATAAGTGCTGAGAAAGCAGTAAAGTTTATGAAAAAAAGTTTAGAAAGGGCACGCCTCCTTATAATAGTTGAACTATTAACACAATTAATTAACTATACTTCTGTACTACATTACTGTAATATTTCTATACAATACTAGTGTATAAATAAAAATATAAATCTGAGTACCCTTTTTAAAATTATTTAGTCTCGACATATTTCGGCTTTTAATGCCATTATCAAGTCGTGATTAAATTATTTTAAAAAGGGTACTCAGATTTATATTTTTAAGCATTGCAAGCGGAACATGGATAGACTCTTCCAAGAATTGTCCCATATAATTACAGAGAGTTGGAAACTCAAGAGCATTTTATGTTGCGCTGTCCCATGTACAGATGCTGTTGAATTCAATTTTCAGGTGAATTTTACCAAAATATAGTTGATAATGAGGACAGGTTGATGGTACTGTTGTCAAATCTGTCTGTCAGAAGAGAAGATAGAATTTTCTTTACATTGTGAAGTCTTTAGAGATAAGATAAATGATATGTAATTCAATCTGTGATATTTTTCTTCTATGTGATATAAGATTAAGGCTAATAATTGGTGTCCACTACTAAACTATTGCCACAAATCCTATTCAATTCGTGATTGTTTTGTTCCAGCTCTATTAACTATTCATACATGGTACTTGTTTTCAAATTGTTTCCTTGTTCATTCTATATTCAAAAATGTAGTTATTGTTGATGTGAAATTGTAACATGCACAAGAATATCTTATATGAGCTCAACTCTATTTGTATGGTTTTCATGAACAAATAAATTGATTGATTGACTAAATAATTTCTAAAAGGTAACTCAGTTTTATATTTTTATTTATATTCAAAAGTAGCCCTGAAGAAAAAAGACAGTACTACTGTACTATATTATTTGATAGTAATATATCTTATTGTATTTGGGTTCATCAGTCTGTACTCGAATTGGTAAACTCTTATTTGTACAATGATATCATTAGAAGTAGGCCTGGACATAGAAGTGTTACAGCAGTGGCCTTGCTTGCATCATCGGTTTGAGTGCACGAGAGGCTACTTGCAGTCAGAATGTAACATTCTATACTCTCTGCTTGCAATGCCCGTAACGCAATCTCCTCTCCAGCCCGCCTACCCATTCCTTTTTGGCGTCTTATCTCGACACTGGTCCGAACTCCATTTGCCGGATAAGGAATGTCGTCTCCCGGCCTCCCAGTGCCACTGGTGGCCGGAAGATGTCGTAATGCAGTCATCCGTGTCTTGGAGGAGGTCTCAAGAGTCGAGAGCCGCATCTCAGCATCGCAGTAGTAACGGATTCGGATTCTGGAACAGATTTCGTGGCGCAAATCTGCGGTTCCACTTGGAGTGCGTCAGGCGTCAAAGTCACATCTCTGGCGTCAAGCGTCAAATCTCTTGACAAAAGTGATGAAGAATCATAACCTCTTTTGGAATAATTCTCAATCAAAATTCGTGAATAGAATATTAAGGGCTATAAGCCTGTTTTTCCATTTCCAATAGTTTTATAATAATGTTTTGAAAAATAAAAAATGTAAAAATGTTATCATTGTTGAATAAATAAATAAAATTCGACGGCATGATAATGCTGACAAGGCTCCATGCAACGAAGCGACACCCGCATCTTTCTATTTCCATCTCGATTTTATTTAATTGATGCCTCTTCTCTATAAGGTGATGATGCTTGACAACTCGCGTTGAAATATTTTGTTGTCTGGAAAAATCTAAAACTGGAAACTGAGGCAGAGATGAGGGATTTGAGTCACAGTAATTATTATATATTAGATTACTTTGTTCATGTAGGTTACATTATACTGTAACTGTATATATGCTAAATAAAACTATTGTTTATAATTGAGAATACTGTATAGATTCAACGAATTTTTTCAAAATATGAGCTGGATTATTATTCAACTAAATTGAAATAAGCAGGAGTACCTCCCCCCCCCCGCCAAGTACATGGACGCCACAAAGCCGAAACCTCCTGTGGGCACCCCTAAGATAGATTCATGATTTAAGATTCAACAGTATGTTTCATGATAATAATGTAGGCGTAGTAGATATAGGCTCAATACTGTGTGACATCTCCAAAAACGACAGAGTTTTCACTTTAAACGTCCGATTTGGAAAATAATATAGAAAATGAGTGAGTGAAAGAACAAGAGATTGATTGATTGATTATATTATTTGCTCTTATTAGGACGGAGTTAGGACTCCAGGTCCTCTCTGCCACACAACACTTTACAAAATAAAAAAATACATAAGATTACAAATTTAAATTCAAATTCAAATTCTTTATTATTCCAAAATGCACAGTTACAAAAAATATGACACTTGAAAATTGGTTACTGGAATACCTCTACAAGACTATACGTCTGTGTGTAGGGGTGAGTTCTCGGTAGCCAATTGTTATCAATATAATGAAAGGAATATGAAAACACAAGTCTGGAACAACACAGTCTGATTGATTGTAGAGAACAGAACAGCGACATAAACTATAAATTAAAGAAAAAAAACGGGACTTCTCAGATCCATATGGGAGAAAATGGGAAAATAAATCATTATAACTAGACTTATAACTTAACTAAAGTAAGACATATTTTAAAAAAGGAAAAGAGACCAGCGGACTCACAGGACTCATCTTTATGAGAGCGATTTTCCTTGTAAAATTTTTAAAAATATAAAAGGAGTAGGATAGCAAAAATTGACCAAACTGAGCTAAAGAAAAAAATGAAGAAAAAATAAAGGATAGGTTTTAGTGCATATAAACAGAATGAAGCAGGCTTTCAGACATTTCCCACCCCAGGCAGTAGAGCCACCTCTCGACCTTACGCTTGTAAACAGCAATACTGCATTCGAAGTCTCTCATCTCTGCAGGCAGATTACGATATACCATCTGAGCCAGGTAGAATGGTGTTTTCAGCTCCACTCCGTGAACCACCCGCTGCGTCGCAAATCCATAATTCAATCTATACCGAGTAGGATAGGTATGGAGAATTTCTGGCAAAATATTATGACTATTGTTCTTAGGTAAATTAATAGAGATTTTATATACAATGCCTTATGTTTAAAACAGGAAATTCTGAAATAGTTGTATAGTTGGGTATCGGTATTGTTTGTTCAGGGCTGTTTTAATTATTTGTCTTTGCGACACCGCAAGCGGCTCCAGGAGAGAAGGTGACAGTCCTCCCCAGATGAGAATACCGTACTGTATGATAGACTGAACGAAAGCATAATAGACAGTCTTACAATGTTGCAAGCTCAGTACCTGGCTCAGTTGATTGAAAGCATACAGCAATCTTCGGAGCCTCTGCTTTATAAACTGTATGTGTGGACTCCAATTTAAGTTGTAATCAATTACTATGCCCAGATACTTGTATTGGTTTACTCTTTCTAAGATTTCACAGTTGCACACGGTAGAAGTTGGGTCTCCACATGAGTGAAGTTTCATGACTCTGGGGCCTGGATCTTGCTGACCACGGTTACAATAGGCATGTACTTGGACTTACTCGTATTTATGGTCAAACAGTTATGGTCGAACCAGCTTTTTATCATAGCTAGGTCGGTTGTTGCATTTTTGAACGCCTCATCCCACTGCCTACCTGTAGAAACCACCGCTGTGTCATCAGCAAATAAAAAAAGTTTACTGCTGATGTTCAGCAGCGGTAGGTTATTGACATAGATCAAAAAGAGTAGAGGCCCTAGAGTACTTCCCTGAACAACTCCGTAATCAACCTTTTCCAGGCCACTCATATTATCATTAATTTGGACATATTGAAACCTGTCCTGTAGATAACTCTTGAACCACTGTAAGGAGGTCTGTTTGAGTCCAATCATTTCCAGTTTTATCATGAGTTTCTCCCTATCAACAGAATCAAAGGCTTTTGCCAAATCAAGGTAAGTAATTATCAATTTATTTTTTATTTTAATATTTTCAGTAATATGTTTAGATAGGTCAAAAAACGCGTCTGAACAATTTTTTGATTTTTGGAAACCATATTGTGATGTTGATAAAATATTATTCTCGGTCAAATATTGTATTAATTGGTTTTTCACACATCTTTCTAGTTAATTATTAGAAATAAATAAAATTATTAATCACTAATTCAAATTAATACTAATTATAATTAAAATGAATTATTATTATTATAGAGAGAGAGATGTTGAGTGAAAAATTCCAATAGAGTGGAGGAAAGAGCCGAAAAAATGGATGAAAAATTTAACAAAATTCTTCAATCGTTTGTGGGTAATCAAATAACTCAACGAATTTCAAATTGATCAATAGTTGTTGCATTTTGAACCTAAACATTTGAGAGAAGCGGAAGCAGTTAAAGAACCACTCCATTGTTCTCAATCAAATAATGGACCTCCGTTTGATTTACATCTTGCTTAACAAACCCTCAATTTCAAGTTGTAAGGCCTTTTGTTGTGTTCTGCTGTTTGATTAAATAATTGGTCTACAAATTGAATTGGTTTTCAAGTTTGAGTTCGTCTTTTTCCTTCTATCAATACACTATTATGTTCTCCGTTGTTGATTACATAGTGAATGATGATAGCGTTAGTCGTAACCACAGAAAACGGTACTATACAAATAAACTAAATAAATACAAATAAAAATAGTTATGTCGAAACTCAACTTATCTCATCTAATACGCTTTCTTATAATACAAATTAGATATTGGATGCGATAAACTGTTAAATGAATATTTGTTATAAAGAGAATTTATTGGTCCTTTGCTCCATTAAATCTTACCTCATTTGTTAAGAGAGATATAATAGAGATCAAGTTGAAGCAAGTAAAATTTTGACAACCTAATTGAGGAAGTGCAAAGAAAATTGCATCGATTTTGTTTCATTGTACAGTAATAAACTAGTACCCTTTATTAGTTTTGTAATTTGTCTTTTTATCGTGTTCCCACCTTGTCACCATTGAAACCATTAATTCATTCATAACTCACTCCATAATTTCTACAATTTGGTAATGCAAATCAATCTTCAATCTCTATAATAGTTTTCTTCATTTATAATGAAAATTGAAGAGTTCTGGGGCGCCCCATATTACATAGCGCCCTATGCGACAACATACTTTGGCTTGGGTACCCCTTTAGATCGGCCCTAGTACGAGATTCCTTATTCAGCTAGATAAGGTCATAGATACATGCCTTGATGCAAGATACAAGATACAAGCCTTGATACGGATGATACCAGTTACAAATCTTGATACAAGATACAAGCCTTGATACAAGATACAAGCTTTGATACAAGATACATGCCTTGATACAAGATACAGGCCTTGATACAAGATACAAGCCTTGATACAGGCTATAAGCTTTGATACAAGATTCAAGCCTTGATACAAGATACACGCCTTATTGTCTGTGATACAGTACAATAATATTATAATAATGAATGAAGCAATAAAGACATGTGTGACCACAGATAACCTTAGACAATATAGGAAGGATTAAATAGTTTGTGGCTACAGAATTCATGATTTCTTGTTTCAAGTGTTTGGTCAGAAAATTAGACAAAATTTCATAAAGTGGAGGAAACATAACCCATTTTCTGGACTATTTTAATGAGTCAATTCGGGAGAGGAACAGTTTTGGACTGTGCCTGTTGATCCTCCACCAAGTTATTTTTTAAATAATAATAATTGTTATCATTGAATCAATAAAAGAATAAAAAGAATGTACTTCAACATCAGCGTTCATGACCAATATAGTATTTGTTGGTCCTTCTGGTATTGTCATTATAATTTGTATTTGCAGCCCAGCTGTAGCAGCAGGAGATGAGAATGCGTGTCATGGGAACGAGATCACAAACAGAACGCAGCGAAGGAACGAATCGACTGGAAGCCGCCTGTCTTCTCTTTTTAGCTGACTTGAAATCAACTGTTTGTTTATATCATGACGTATCATGCCCGCTACATACCACTGCTGTATTTTCTCTATGTTCTTTTGCAATCCATACCGGCAGATTCGACACCCATAGCAAATCGCACTAACAATTCTCATGAGACGAATCGAAAACCGTGTTTTTACCTCAAAAAACTTCGGATCATCTGCCATCAGAGTTCAAATTCCTGCGCTGCTGGAGAATACAGGAATGTGGGTAGAAAGTACTGTAATAATCCTGCTATGAACATGATTAGGATGTATACAAGCATAGTGTTTATATATAAAAAAAAGATTCCAGAGATTCAAGCCCCTTCTTGTCTGTGATGATACATACATAATATGAAGAGGATCGGAATATATAAAAAAATTTATCTTATACATATTTGTATCTTACCTATTATTATTGATCTCTAAATCAGCTTTGAATAGCAATCTTAGCTCTAATTGTTCTGAAATAGTTTGTTCGCTGAAAAAAAACGTGAGTACAGTTTTCCTGGACAGTACATGGAAGCACCACAATCTTAGTACAGAGAATAAGAAGTGTTTTTTTAAACCTGCACTGTCTAAATTTAGAATGAACAATTCAAATGAAAACGTCACTAATGTATTCGAATTATCTTGAGATAATTGTGATACCTATTTGAAAAATTACCACAGTATTACATTGTTTAAAATCCTCACTTTCTGTTACTTACTTACTGCTTCCGATGTTCTCACCACGGTCCTAGGATCGGGGAATTGTCCTGTTTTCTGTCATATCCTAATCAGAATCATCGGTTGGAATTGTTCCATTCTACCAAATGGCGTCTGTTTGACTCCTTATTAGTGAACGTCCAATGGGAATGGAGGAGCGTTTACTACGAAGGTGTTACTCGCTTGCGATTGGTCAAAGAGTTGGAGGAGTGATCAGTTTGACGTAGTACCATATTATTTGTTCGATAGAATGCAGCAGGCTATGGGACAAAATTTTTGTTAGGACTAATGGAATTGAAGGGGCTTTTTTTACTATGAAAGTGTTAGTGGCTTATGATTGCTTGAAGAGCTTTTTGATATTTGGCATGTTTCTTCTTTGCCAGTATGATTGCAGAAGCTTATTGAAAGACTTTATATTATAAATTACCTTATTGAAATATAGTAATTACTGATAATAATAGTCTCTAGACTTTAGAGATAACTGAAGTCGATTGTCCCACAGTTTTGAAGTATCTTCAAGAATTAATAAACGAATCATGTTCAAGTGCTCAAATATGATCCTATTTTTTTGCGTATTCAAGATGTCCTAATTACCCACAAGTGTGTATTTAGGTACCGTATAGGGATTCTGTAAATCTGGAGGTATAGGAGATATTTCAATTGAATAAACGAATAATGTGAAGTATAAAATATACAGATATACATAGGGTGATTATAAAAGGACTTTACAATTGTGTCCTATACTTATGCTGTTCTCCAACAGTTATTAAAGACAATGTACCTGGTAGTAACCGAAATAAAGCTGGATTAAAATTTTGATTCAGAACCAATTTTCAGCAACTCTGAACTAGTTTCATCCACAGATTACCTTATCGACCCAACTGAGTGGTTGCAATAATAAATTGGGTTAGTGACCCATTTCAAAAATTTGTGGGCTGGTGTGAAGTTGGCCCGCACCAATTGTAACTACCAAATATAGTATTTAGAAGCCCAAACAAACTTAAAATTTGTCAAAAAAAAAACTTGAACCAACGATTTATAAGAATTCAACCAAAAACTTTAGGATGTTATCATGCCAGCCAACTTCACTAACGTTTTTGACCTTGTCTAGGAGTAATAAAAGTGGTATTGACAATATCAAAGTCTTATTCTTTCAATTATGGAGAAATACCACAACATCTGATACCATACAATCAATTATTGTCTAGGAGTATTTCAAATCTTTTTTTGATGTGTGTATTACCGTTTCTGTAAATCTAGAAAAAGTAACCTCGACACCAATTTTTGAAGCTAGACGCTTCATAGCTCTGATAATTGTGAATTGTAATTTTCCTCGGTACGGCAAAGAAAATGAATATCTAATAACTCTTAAATTGGAGAGAAGACAATCTTGAGAAGCAATTAGTGGAAAACAAACAAATCAAAGAAAATTGACTGCAGCATTGCGAATTGCGAAACAATGGAATAGCTATTTAGCACTGACAATAATGGAGAAAGTATCGTTCCTAGTTGGTTGTGATAATAGTAAGCTACTGTTGATGAGAGATTCTGCGATTGCTGAAACTAATCTTCGATCTTTTAGATCTGATAGAGAAGAAATCTGACCTGTTTGTGTGTTATATGGATCACTGGATCCAAGCCAGAGAGTGTAGAAGATAGAATCTTCATACCTTTCTCGAAGCTCGAGTCTCCAATAATATAAGTAAAATGAAATAGTAGTATAAATAAAAATTAGAAATCTAAGTACCATTTTAAAATTATTGTTCAATCACAATGTAATAGTAGTAATACATGGTAAACAACACAGAGAATAGAGATAGTAATACTTTATTAAAAATGTTTGTAAAATCATAAGAAAGCTGATTGTGCTGAATTTCTCATTGAATGAATATTAAAGAGGTAATTACATGCCAAGTCTTGGATCTTCAAGATTGAAAAGAAGATGATGAATATATTATTTAATTTTATTTGAGATTAAAATAAGGAAGTAATATGAGAGATTTCAAACTCCACAGCCATTAAGATAGGTTTTCTAAACCTAAAACTCATCATGCACCTTTTTTGGCTGAAGAGAGCTTTGGCTTTGAAATACAGGAAAGTAATATCGATGTGGAACTCGTTCAGGATGGAAGGAGAAGTAAAGTACAGTATTTCGATGCAGATGTGATGGTTTATTAGCAAGAATTTTCTTTTGTTGTAGACTGTAGAGCTTTCATTATATTGCTCAGGTTGAGGAATTGTTCAATTCAGTTCTTTATTTTCAAGCAGTGTTTGATTAGCAATAATGGTGTTGCTATCCTTGTTTATCATTCAACATAGCGGATAGTGCTATCTCTTTCTCGTTTTGCTCTGTTGCCAGATCGTCTTTTAACAATGTAGAATTATTAATTAACAAAATATTTCATCTTCATTATGAAATTATTGAAAAATATAATTTCTTGCTCAATAAAATATAATTGATTATTTTAAACGTGAATGAACAGTTAATATTATTACATCAATAAACCTGTCCATTGACAAGACAGAGGATTGGCATCGTTGATTTCCTATGTTTCTCCACTGCCATTATAACTTGGACCTCACTATAGCAATCGTATAATAGTCTTCAATATGCTATTATACTTCACTAGCCGTCAGGCTCGCTTCGCTCGCCATATCCGTCTAGCCAGGGGGCTCCGCCCCCTGGACCCCCGACTGGATCGTCCAGGAATGAGATCAGCAGGCTCGCTTCGCTCGCCTGCATTTTTCATTTGGGCATTTTTATCATACCGGTATGTTAGGACAATCCAGTCGGGGGTTCAGACTAAACGGCTGGCTAAACGGATATGGCGAGCGAAGCGAGCCTGACTGCTAGTAATATAATATTCCCAGGATTGAAGTAGCAGCGCCCAATCAATTTTTCCGCGATAAATGCATTTAAATCTTCAACTTGGTGCCAACCTAACAAAGTCAACTCAACTTAATGCCAACCTGACAAAATTATTAATTTAGTTGCCAGTTAACAACAGTTTCGAAGAGGTACTCTATCTAGATTATAGTTCTATAGTAACATATGATATGGAAATTTCAATTATAATTAAGAGATTGGGAGAAGAAGAATATACATGCTAAAAGACGAACTTTAAACCCTTAAAAACAACCCTTAGAGTTAAAATATTGCCAAAAGATTTCTTAGTGCGCCTCTAAAGGGCCAACTGAACATACCTACCAAATTTGAACGTTTTTGGTCCGGTAGATTTTTAGTTATGCGAGTGAGTGAGTGAGTGAGTCAGTCAGTCAGTCAGTGAGTGAGTGCCATTTCGCTTTTATATATAATAGATTATACTCTACTTTAGTCTTGAATGACTTGCAGTATCATAAAAACCCATTCATACACGTCTGTCCGATTTGATATTGCTTGTTGAGAACGAAGTACAAGTACTTTCGCTTCACTTTTATTCTCACATTGTGAATGTGCGGGAGAAAGTAATATTTTTCCTGTAGGCTCATCATTGGGAAACTACATTGTTGGGGCAGTCATTGTTCCGGCATTGTTCAAGAAGCTTTGTTTTGTTTGTTGAGTACTTGACAGATGCGCAGCGACAAGAAAACGTTTTTATGAGTGCGCTCTTCCTGATTTCAAAACGGACGTTCTCCTCGAAAAACATGAGGAATCATAGATGTGGGGAACATTTCTCATAGACCTCCAATGTTGTGCTTGATCATATAGGATAGGTTTACTATGGTGAGGTCCACGTATTAATGGCAGTGGAGAAACATAGGAAAAACGTTGCCGATCCTTTGTCTTGTCAATGCCTTCTATGGATTGTAGCTGATACAGGTTTATTGATGTAATATTAACGGTTCATTCTCGTTTAAAATAATCAATTAAATTTTAATAAACAAGAAATTCTCAATAATTTCATAATTAATTTTTATAATTAAGATGAAATATTTTGTTTATTAATTTATTATTAATCGTACATTTTTAGAAGACGATCTGGCAACAGAGCAAAGCGAGAAAGAGATAGCGCTATTCGCTTTGCTGAATGATAGACAAGGATAGCAATACCATTGCCAATCAAATACTCTACTGTCATTATAACGTGGACCTCACTATAGTTCATGACTATTTGAAAATTTTTCATCATGAGTATCGTCTATTGGTCTCAATCATCAAGCAGTTTTACTTTCCTTGCCCTATTACCATCGGTAAGGAAAGTATTGCTTTCCAAAAAAAATTAAGGTCCCCAATTTCTAAATTTCTATACGTTTCAAGGTCCCCGGAGTCCAAAAAAGTGGTTTTTGGGTATTGGTCTGTATGTGTGCGTGTGTGTGTATGAGTGTATGTGCGTCTGTGTACACGATATCTCATCTCCCAATTAACGGAATGACTTGAAATTTGGAACTTGATGTACTTACGCTATAAGTATTCGACACGAACAATTTCGATCAAATGCGATTCAAGATGGCGGCTAAAATGGAGAAAATGTTGTCAAAAACAGGGTTTTTTGCGATTTCCTCGAAAATGGCTCCAACGATTTTGATTAAATTTATACCTAAAATAGTCATTGATAAGCTCTATCAACTGCCACTAGTCCCATATCTGTGAAAATTCCTGGAGCTTCATCCCATCTATGCAAAGTTTGATTTTAGACTCCCAATTATCAGGCTCCAGATGCAATTTAAACGAAAAATTTCGAGTGCTAAAGATTGAGCATGAAAATCTCTACAATTAATGTTTAGTAACATTTCCACCTAAAATTGAAAATAAGCTCGAAATTCGAGAAAATGTGATTATCCAATAATTGCAAACTGTTGGCAACTGTTGATTCTATTAAATGATTCACTATGAAGAGATAGCAGACCTCGTATGTCTCCAGCGTTATTGTCCTGTCACCAGCTGGCTCAGATCTTTGTTTATTAGTAGACTTTAGTTGCGCGTGAACACTAGCGTCAGGTGTTCAATTTTCATAATGGCAAGGAAAGTTGTGTGAGTGCGCCACACCAGATTTTTCCGTATAGGTCTTCTCTAGTTCATAACTATTACAAAATCCACGAGTTATCAACTTTTGTTAAGATAAATTTTTGTCGATTCAGTCAAGTTAATAACTCGTGTTATTAACTCCGGTGTTAATGCAGCTTAAGCGTCTCACTTTGATCTCAATTCTAATAAATGTCACCAAATAGGAACACAATCTCCAATTATTTACTATTTATCAACTGTAAATAAATCAAAATCACCAATAGAGATTATGTTATTCACGATTATTATTTTAGTTTTTGTTGACAGGTGAACGTGTTGCAATCAAAATACTGGAAAATGTATCGGAAAATATCGAGGAAATTGAGGAGGAGTATCTTGTACTTCGAGACCTCAGTCTCCACCCCAACATCCCGGCTTTCCAGGGTCTTTTTCTCAGAAGAGGAGTACTTCCGGAGGAAGATCAGCTATGGTTCACCATGGAGGTCAGTTTCAATACTATTTAGGCCCAGTTCCTAGGACACTTATTCAAAACTAAATGGTCCATAAAACCTGTAGATTTGATTAATGTTACATAAATTTGGGAGAGGAATAGTACAAGGTATCCTCAGTTTTTCTCTCCCGATCTGTGTTTTTTTTTGTAAAAATAAGATAAATGTTGTAAATTTTGTAATAATAAGTGGTGTCCTAGTGCCTCAGCTTACCTGAATTCATGATTAATAAAATTGGAAATTTCCTACTCATCATACAAACTCTTGAATGTTAAGTGACACATAACCTAGCTAGATTTGGACTGTTGTATAAATTAGAATTGGAACCGTTTTGGGCTTATAAGCCTGTCGTACTTTTCTGTAAGTTGTGTAATTCTGAATGATTAAATGAATAAAATAAACTCTTCGTGAGGTTGAGTGACTCCTTATGTCTCCTAAAATCTTTTAACAACAGATCAACTTTGTTCTCTCCAAAACTCTCTCACCAATTTTCCTCCTTTCACATAACGACTTTCCTTGGGCTCTTCCCAAAGCCTACCAGGATAATCAGTGCCGCCTACATGCCTGTTTGACAGAAACAGTTCCAAGTAGTTTATTTAAATGCTGATGAATAATTATAATACACAGATAAAACTCAAGAGATTGCTAATAATAAATTCAATCCTAATTATGATACCAAACAAGTCTTGCTGTGGTCAGGAAAACTCCACACGGTCGTGCCGGAACTGTTCAGCTGCTGGGATTAATAATGATTTTCAGCTTTCCTAATCTAATTTAGATCTTGTACTCCTTTCCTTAGCTGGGTGTCTAGTGGTTGATGTCTGAATAAATGTTCTAAGTTATAGGCTACTATATAATATATACTGCTTTAGTTTATATAACCCCAAATGTTTGGTACCATACCAATCACAATGAGTTTATAATCAAGACAACAACCTTAAGCTTGTGAGCTTGTGAGCTAGGAGAATATAATATACGAGATTGATATTTTTAGAATCTATGTTCAAAATTTGAAGATCTAAATCATTCTCGTTTTTCCGGTATGCAGTCCACAAGTTGACATGTTTTGATGCGAACAAACGAACAAACACAACCCTACTCTCTCTTATTATAGAGATGAGCCTATCCGAAGTTTCATAAAACGTAGCCACCTGACTTGGACAATAACATGCATAATGTAAGGTTTTGTTTTCCAAGATCCATTAATAATTACATTAATTAAAATCTAATTCCACTGATTCAAAATCAAGACACAATGACTTGGATGTACATAAAAATTAAAAATCGATGTAGGTTCCCTTAAACATTGATTAATTTATTTTTATATAACATGTTACATACTTTCAAGTCATTTCTATGTGTTGAAATGACTTGAAAATTAATTATAATGTTTATGTATATTGTTATAACCTACGATTACGTGTCATATCAGCTATTAGCTATTATCTCATCAAATTTGAAAATTGATAATTTCGAAAACATTATCGTGATTGGAATTATGATTTATTTTTAATCTTTCAATTACAGTTATGCACTGGTGGATCGGTCACAGACCTCGTCCAGGGGTTGAAGAAGAGAGGGGAGAATCTGACTGAAGACCAAATAGCGTTTATTATTAGAGAAACGGTTGAGGTATGTATAACATTAACCTCTCACTTTTTTCTAACATTATGAAGGTCGTAGTTTTGTGTAGGCTTACTTATTGTGATGAGATAGGAAGAATGATGGTTGAGGAAGATATAAGTTATAGGTACCACAGTTTTTGGTGGACCTATAATTTCAAATTATTTATTGATAATTATTTATTTATATCAAAATTCTATTCTTCGAATAGGGGTTCAGCCTTGCATACTAAAATATGTACTACAGTTTCAAGTAGACGACCTACTACAGTATTTCAAATTACTGAATTATTGATATTATATAAATAATACATTCTGTGTGTATAGCTTCTGCTACTCTCCAAATTTTATTCTTCAAAATAAACTTTTAGCCTTGCATACTAATCACGTTAAGAATGAATCATCTTCATAATCACACTCAATTAAACAATTACCACGCATTGCTTGGCTTTGGTCTTGTGAGTCCAATAATAATTATGCTATCAGCCCAATGTGTCTGAACAGACTACAGAATAATATTAGTGCTTTGAAATATCTTATTGATTCTAAAACTGGAGTATCAAATTATTTGAATAAGTTATAGCTCTGTCTCCCACCAATTGCAATGTTTTCGTTTAAGCTTTGTGTAGTAATAACAAAGTTGAAATTAATCCAAAACACTTTTGAATGTTGAACTGGTACTGAAATTGAAAGCCATTATCATATTAGATTACATGCTACAAGATATCACAGAAGATATTACAGAATTATAATAATATTTACTAACTTTATGATGATACACAGCCACAATAATTATTTATTAATAATTATTGATTCATATAATAAGCTATGATTTAAAACAAAGTAAGTCAACTCTAAGATTTTTAACTATATTATGCATTTGTTAAATCAAATTTAAAATACTGATTTTCAACTTTTTCAATTTTTTAATTATCATCCCTTCTATTCTATTATTGTTGAACAAGTTTATTGCTGTATTTCATTCCAACATTCCATCTTTTTTCAATATACCATGATACCATTGACTTACCCACGAACTCCCATACCGTATTGCCTTATCTTATCTATTTGAAATCAGTTTGATACACTTCTTTAATTCTTCAATAGATTTTCATTAGATTTTCGCATCTCTACGGATTTCGCAGATTAAACACCTTGTGAGATCGGATTCCCCGAAATAATTGTCCTCCTTCAATGTTTTCTTGAATGGAATGAGTGATTATAAACAAGACACTACGGTAACGATGTTTATTGAAATTAAAGTCGATACTCGAAATGTAGTAAATTAGTCTCTGTCTTTGACTCCATTGTAAAAGTCAAAATAGTCATTCAGACTATTAAAGCACTCATTCATTAAAAATACTTTCAGTCTCTGCTTGAACTCATACATCCTTGCAATCTCCCTCATCTGAATTGGTACGGTAGTACATACATCCTTCTTTCAACCTACCTGGTATATCTTTCTACCAATATAACTGGGTTTCTATGTATTATAATCACCCCGACACATATTATTATAGTGGGGTATCATAATTAGAACTAAGTTTAGTATTAGCAACTTTTGTATATATAATATAATAATTATTTATATGTTTTGTCAATAAACTCCTGTGGTTGCAATTCATTGACAATCAGAGAAATTATTATGTATAATGTGTGTTGACAGGCGCTGGTATACCTTCACAGCAACCACTGTATGCACCGAGACATCAAGGGTCACAACATATTGTTGACCGAGGAGGGAAATGTGAAGTTGGTGGACTTTGGGGTGTCCTCCCACCTGCAGGCCACAATGGGCCGCCGTAACACCTCTGTCGGAACACCCTATTGGATGGCACCTGAGGTCACTATTCAATCAAATTCATTTTCACACATTAATTAATTCAAAACATATTTCTACAAATTAAATTTCACAGACCATACAAATACAATTCACTGAATTTATTCATATTCATATTTATTTATTGATTCAGGCTCAACACCTCTCACGGAACACTCTAAAGGATGCCAACAAAGGTCACATATCAATTGAAATTTCATTCTCATAAATCATACAAATTAATTTCAAACGTACAATCCAAATTCATTTTCACAGACAATGCATTGAATTTATTCATATTCATATTTATTGATTGATTTAGGCTCAACACCTCTGACGGAACACCCTTTTAGATAGCACCTGAGGTCATTCTTCAATTGAAATTTCATTCACATTCATTCCACAAACATTACAAATTAATTTCAAACGTAAATTTCAAATTCATTTTCACAGTCGTTACAGATACAATGCACTGGTTTTACAAATTCAAATATTCTAATTTATTCAAGTACACTGTGGATAAACAGATGAATGCCTTCCCTACTGATATGATAAACCATATGTTTTCGTTGTCATTGATTCATTCATAAATATCAAATGTTGTTGATCCGTTACTAGTAGAAAGTCATGTTCAATTTTATTTGATTAAAGCTCTACAAATGAAGAGTTTACTTATTTCAATTTAAATCAAATAAAAATGCCGACAAAGAAAAAGACAAAAACGATTGAAAACCGTAACTACGAAGAAGATAAGATGGAATCACATATTGACAAGTTTCTCAAGCCAAAGGAATTATCTATCGACCCAGATTAGCCTACGGCAGAGAGAGAGTGGAAACATTGGAAAAAGACGTTCGAAAATTTCTTAGAAGGAACGACAACCAAAGACAAAATAAAATATTGGTAAACTTCTTATCACCTGCTTTATACGAAATTGTGGAAAGCTATACTTCATATGAAGAAACTATATCCATGTTGGAAGATATGTTCGTTAAACCGAAGAACGAAATTTATGCACGATACTGCCTTGCTAATGCAAAACAACAAATAGGTGAGTCCATTGATCACTACTATTCTGAACTAAAAAGATTAAGCTTATCATGTAACTTCACTAGAGTGTCAGCCGAAGAAAACAAAAACGAGCATATTAGAGATGCTCTTGTTTCAGGGTTATGTTCTATTGAAATTAAAGAGAAACTTTTTCAACAAGGAGATTTGAGTCTACAAGAAACCGTTTCCCAAGCACGTGTTCTTGAATCCGCAAAAACATATGCCGACTCCTTTAAAAGTACTTGTTATACAAACTCTGTTGAAGAAAATAAAAACATAAGCTTGAGTGAATCTTTCTCAGATGTTAATGCTGTAACCCAAAATCGACAGGCAATTGTAGAGAAATCCGTTCAATGCCAACGTTGCGGATATAAAAAACACTCAAATTCTCAAGAATGTCCTGCAATAGGAAAGACTTGTCATAAATGTTCCCGAATTGGACACTCTTCCCATGTGTGTAAAAGTAAAACGCTCAAAGAAAAACTAACTACGTCAACTATTACTGCAGCTGGTATAGCCAGTAATCTTTCTAAAGCTACAATTATTGTTTCGGTGAATGGAATAAATACACCAGCTCTTATTGATACCGGAAGTGTTGCCAGTTTTATTGATGAAAAATTTGCAAAAACAAATAAATTTAAAACTGCATCAGATTCTTGTTTTATAAGATTTGCATCTGTTCAACATAACACCGCTACAAAAGCATGTGTTTATAGCAATATTGTGTACAAAGGAAATGAATACAACAATATTAAACTCTTGGTATTAGAAGAATGCTGTTGCAATGTGATACTTGGTCACAATTTTTTGATGAATCACTCTACAATAAGTTTAGCATTCAATGGTAATAAACAGCCTCTTGTAATAGATAATAATTCTACAACCACACCACCCTTGAAAGATTGCCTCTTGGTGGAGGCCATGATAAAACCATGTTCCCTTTTCAATGACTTGACTCCCGATTGCCACCCAATAACTACCCGATCCAGAAGACACCCACAAGATGACTATGAATTCATGAAGAATGAGGTCAATCGCCTCCTTACAGAAGGAATAATTGAGGAAAGCCAGTCCAGTTGGCGTGCCCAGCTTTCATTGTAACCAATGAACAGAAGAAACGAATGGTCATAGACTATTCACAGACTATTAATAAATTCACAAATTTAGACGCATACCCTCTCCCATTGATCGAAGATCTTGTAAACACAATTGCCAAGTACAACTTTTTTAGTACTGTAGATTTCAAGTCAGCTTACCATCAAATACCGATTCTTGAGAATGAACGACATTACACTGCCTTTGAAGTAGGCCGAAAACTTTATCAGTTCAAACGAATACCATTCGGAGTAACCAATGGAGTAGCTGCCTTCCAACGTACAATAAACGGACTTATAGAAAGAGAGAATTTGAACGACTGCTTTGCCTATTTGGATGATGTTGTCATTTGCGGTTCAGATCAAGAAGAACATGACAGAAATCTTAAGAAATTTCAACAAGTAATTGAATTGTATGGCTTGACTATAAATGAAGAAAAATGTAAATTTTCAAAAAAATCATTGAAGTTCCTTGGGTATGAGATAAAACATGGAGAAATTAAACCTGACCCAGAACGCCTTGCACCACTCATGAACTTTCCACCCCCAAGAAATGCTAAAGAAATGAAACGACTCATGGGATTACTGGCTCATTACTCCCGATGGATTAAAAACTTTTCTCAAAAGATTCACCCCCTTGTCCACATACAGAAATTCCCTATATCTCAAGATCAGATGGAAACTTTGGAATTGTTGAAAAATGAAATTGCTTCCGCGGTACTGCTCTTTGTTGATGAAAATGTACCATTCATAATTGAGACAGATGCATCAGATTTTGCAATTGGTGCAACATTAACACAAAATTCTCGACCAGTAGCCTTTTTCTCACGAACTTTGTCCCAAAGTGAAACCAGGCATTCAGCTGTTGAGAAAGAAGCCTATGCCATTGTGGAGTCTATAAGAAAATGGAGACACTATTTACTACGAAAACAATTCACTTTGATCACTGACCAAAAATCAGTCACATTCATGTTTGGCACTCAACACAATAGAAAAATAAAAAATGAAAAGATACAAAGGTGGCGCCTAGAATTATCTGAATACAAATTCAACATAGTCTACAGACCTGGAAAAGAAAATGCACCAGCTGATGCACTCTCTCGTATATGTATTACAGCTGGTTGTTCAACATTGAACTCAGCTTTGGCAAAATACCATGATGAACTTTGTCACCCTGGTGTAACTCGTTTCTACCACTGGCTCAGAATGAAAAATCTCCCCTATACTGTAGATGATGTAAGGAAAATTTGCTCCAATTGTGCAATTTGCTCTGAAATAAAACCACAGTATATGAAGACAAAAGGAAATCTCATAAAGGCAACAAAACCTTTTGAACGAATTAATATGGACTTCAAAGGACCCGTACAATCAAAAACAAGAAATAAATACCTACTGGTGATGGTTGATGAGTACTCAAGATTCCCTTTTGTATTTCCTTGTCCAGACATGACTGCGAGAACAGTCATAAATTGCCTGGTCTCATTAATATCAATGTTTGGCCTTCCAAGCTATATTCACACAGACAGAGGAACATCCTTCATGTCAACTGAGTTGAAGAGCTTTCTTGGCTCAAAAGGGATAGCAACTAGTAGATCAACGCCTTACAATCCGAGAGGGAATGGTCAAGTAGAGCGATATAATGGAATTATATGGAAAGCAATAACACTAGCTCTAAGATCACGAGGACTTGATTCAAATCGATGGGAGGAAGTGTTGCCTGATGCACTTCACTCTATTCGATCTCTTTTGTGTACTACAACAAATTGCACCCCTCATGAACGAATGTTCCTACACATGAGATCCTCAACAAATGGACAGTCACTACCATCTTGGCTAATGAGCCCAGGACCAGTTTGGCTGAAGAAAATGAACCGAAATTCAAAGCAAGATTCATCAGTAGAAGAAGTTGAATTGATTGAAGCAAACCCAGAGTATGCTCACATTCGTCGCCCTGATGGACAAGAGTCCACTGTGTCGCTCCGTCATCTTGCCCCTAAGATAACACGAAAATCTAGCCGGGTAGAATGATATGATAAACCATATGTTTTCGTTGTCATTGATTCATTCATAAATATCAAATGTTGTTGATCCGTTACTAGTAGAAAGTCATGTTCAATTTTATTTGATTAAAGCTCTACAAATGAAGAGTTTATTTATTTTTATTATGTTTAGTAGTTTTGCAGTAGGATAATGATGATATCCTTCTGGAGAACGACTGGTATAGGTACAACGTATTTGCTAGTAGGACTAGCAGCTTGTGAAGGAAAACTTGAGATCAAATTATTTTTAAAACATGATTTTAACTATAGAGACATATTAGCCTACTTATTGCTTTATTGTAGTTGAACTAATCGATCTTATTATTCAACTTATCGCTTGAATGTTTCTCCATTCTTAATGGTCCTGTAAACTAATTCTTTATTGCTGTATATATGCCTGTAAATCCTGTATACATTCTTTATTGCTTCGTTTGGAAATAATACAAGGGCTTGAGTTAAATTATTATCTGATTCTATGGAGTCATGTGTAAGATATGATCATGATTAAATTTTTTGGGGTATTCTAGTGGTCTCCCTTACAACGGGAATAGCTGTCGCCTACCTGACACCAATTGCTTCTCCCCTAGTCACAATTGCCTATTTTGCACAACAATACTTGTGTTTCTAATCAGAGTAGAATAAACTTACTTTTTTATGTATTTTTCACGGATATATTCGACTGTATGTCGTGTGAAATACATAAGAAATTGTGAAAGTGTGTTAATACATCGCAGCTCGTAATGGATCGAGATACCATCATCAATAAATCTGTCTCAATAAGACGATAAATCTCTATATCTTTATTTTTTTATGTGATGACTTGGCATAGTTTGGACAGTCCACTCTAGTAATGTTCATTTTACCACGAAAAACTAGGAAAACTGTGTGAACATCTTACTTGAAAACTGTGTGAAAATTTATTCAGTTGGAAAAATTGGGTAGGCCTAATTGATTGATCAAATCTCAAATTCCTATTTTCATTCTCATCCAACAATAATAAAACATTTATATTATTTCAAAATGTATATATTTAAATATAATTATTTTTATCATTTTTGTATCCTTAGTTTTTCTCTCCCAATCAGTGCTACTTTGTAAAAATTATAAATAAATAAATATTTTTGACAACAATTCTGAGTTTTGTCAAAAACGTGTGTGAATTTGTTCAGGTGATAGCCTGCGAACAACAACTAGACTCGTGGTACGACGCGCGTTGCGACGTCTGGTCGTTGGGTATCACGGCAATCGAGTTGGCCCAGGGCGACCCCCCTCTCAGCGACCTGCACCCGATGCGTGCCCTCTTCCAGATCCCCCGCAACCCGCCTCCTCTCCTGGAGCGCACCGACTGCCCCCTCCTCGCTGACTTTGTGGCCGAGGTGCTAGTCAAGGATCTCGAACTGCGACCCTTCGCCAAAGAGCTGTTGTCTCATCCACTGCTGAAACGGGGGGCGGTTTCTGCCCAAAAGGTACAATAATTGCAAATTTTTCACTCAGTGTAAATTGTTATTTTGAGAAGTGAAAGTGACATAACCTAGACCTACATTCCGATTTTGAATATTTATTATAAATAGTCCATCATATTTTGTAGTATAGTTGAAGTGACTATAATGATGTCCACTTTATAATGGCAGTGAAGGAAAATAAAGATAACAACGTTGCCGATCTTCCTTGTCACTGCCTTCTATAGAGGATTGCTGTAAATCTCATATAGTATTAACTGTTAATTCCTGTTTAAAATTATCAATAATATTCTATTCGCCAAGAAAATATTGAAGTTTTTCAATGATTGAACAACGATTTTTTATAATCATATTATTGTTTGTAATAAAAAATTGTTGAAGCTAATTTAAGGTAGATTTAATGAATCTACCATGACAGACCTTTTATTGTGTGAGAACTCATCTCACATTTTGAAAAAAGCTCTTTTTTGAAAAAAAAATTAGCTTAGCAAGAAGGAGGTCATCTAAAAAGGTATCAAAACCCTCTTTCTACAGGAGAAAATTAAAATCCAAAGTGAAATGCTGTAAATCACCCTGAGGACGTCTGCCACTGCAAATATTGACAACAGGATTAAAAGCTGTATGGGGATGAGAGCCACTATATCCAAAAGTTATTTGCCAGTCCAGGATAATAATGATATTCTATTCATTAGCATTTGAATCAATCCAATTTCTCATCAGTTTCCATTTGTAGAATAGTTATTTGTGCAACTAGTGCACAATCATTTGTAGTCATCAATTTCCATTTGTAGAATAGTTATTTGTGCAACTAGTGCGCAAAGTGACAGTTTGCTGCACCGAAAGAAACGTTTACGCCCGAGCCGTAGGCGAGGGCGGAATGGTTTCTTGAGTGCAGCAGAGGAACTTTGCGCACGTATTTCACATTAAATTTTTCCTACGGTTACCATTGAATATGAAAAATGGGTAATTATGGGTAAAATTCCCTGAAATCCATCAAATGTTTTTCTGTATAATTTTATTATTAATAAAAACATTAATTTATTTAAAATTGAATAATGTAGTAGTAAATGAATGAAGGCGGCTGTCACTCATGTGGTGGCTGTCGCTGGCATCCACTGTTGTCCACTGCCTTCATATTATTATAACGTGCAACAAAACACTATACCACAGTTACCAACTTAATTTTGATTTTGCTGCACTGGTGCTCCATATAACCTACTAACTATTTTGCGTTGCCATGTTGCAAATCTGGAGTGCAGAAAAATTTTTTCCCGCACTAGAGCGGAAAAGTGATTCTTTGCGTTCTGTAATCAGTGCAGGAATGGCCACTTTTCAAGGTAACTGTAGGAAAAAATATTTACTCATTTATTCAACACTAATTTCCCAAAAAAAAAACAGAAATACCATTACAAGAAATACCTCATATTCCACAATGGAATAACGAGAATGAGCCATAAGAATGTTTTCTAAATTTCCAACGAACATTTTTCCTCTCATTTCATATCAGCTACTCATTCTCAAGTTTCATTTCATTTATTCATCATTTCTCTATTAATCCATTCATGAAATAATCACAAATAGAAACGTTTGTACTCTACTATCATTCATCCCTCATCATCACGAAGGCTTAAAATGCTTGTAGAAAGTTGCCTATGTAAATTAATTTCCATAAATTGGATCTATTGTCACTTTTCCAGGTGGATTTCACCCATCATGCCATGGTCAATTTGAATGTACTGTAATTGTTTTAGGTGAGAACGGAACTGCAGGCAGAAATCAAACGTCAACGAGTGAGTGGCCGTTGCCCACGTCAGGCTGAGGTCACCACCAAGCATGGCCAACTCAAGTCTGATCGCAAGGCCATGCCTAGGAAAATGTACTTTGACGATCTGGCTGCTCTCGACAGTCTTTCTGAGGTAAATTATAATTCAAACTGCCGGTTGCCCCAAAAGCCGGTTGAATTTCAATCATGATAAACTTTACGATAAACGATCAGAGAAGCGTTCTTTTTACTTTCCTTGCCCTATTACCATAGGTAAGGAAAGTATTGCTTTCCGAAAAAAATTAAGGTACCCCAATTTCTAAATTTCTATACGTTTGAAGGTCCCCTGAGTCGAAAAAACTGGTTTTTGGGTATTGGTCTGTATGTGTGTGTGTGTATGTGTGTGTGTGTGTGTGTGTGTATATGAGTGTATGTGCGTCTGTGTACACGATATCTCATCTCCCAATTAACGGAATGACTTGAAATTTGGAACTTAAGGTCCTTTCACTATAAGGATCCGACACAAACAATTTTGATCATATGCAATTCAAGATGGCGGCCAAAATGGCGAAAATGTTGTCAAAAACAGGGCTATTCGTGATTTTCTCGGAAACGGCTCCAACGATTTTGATCAAATTCATACCTAAAATAGTCATCGATAAGCTCTATCAACTGCCACAAGTCCCATATCTGTAAAAATTTCAGAAGCTCCGCCCCATCAATGCAGATAGATTCCCAATTATCAGGCTTCAGATACAATTATAACAAAAAAAACTGGAGTAGATTGAGCATGAAAATCTCTACAATTAATGTTCAGTAACATTTTCACCTAAAATTGAAAATAAGCTTTAAATTCGAGAAAATGTGATTATTCAATTGCAAATTATTGTTGATTCTATCAAATCATTCACTATGAAGAGATAGCAGACCTCATGTATGTCTCCAGCGTTATTGCCCTGTCACCAGCTGGCTCAAATATTTGAATAGTAGACTTGAGATGCGCGGGAACACTAGCGTCAGTAATCAATTATCATAACGGGAAGGAAAGTTGTGTGAGTGCGCCACACCAGATTTTTGGATAGCCTTCTCTAATTGGTTTTCGTGATATAAATCATGATTAAAATTCAACCTGATTTTGTGCAACCGGGCCTGAGAGTCACTTTCTCCAAAGTTAGTTTGACTATTAAACCCTTTTAGAGCCGTTTGCACAGTATAAATTGCTAAACTCGATTAAGTTAATCTAGTTTAAGTTAATCTGAAAGTTTAAACTTAATCGGTTTTCTCAGTGCATTTACTAATCCAGTTTAATTTAACTGGTTTAGCGTTAAGTTGGTAATAGAATGTCATCGTTCATAATATCATAAGGCTGATTTTTACAGGAAATTTGTTAATTGTTTACAAACCATCAGTACTATTTCCTTGTTCAAAATCCACAAAGCTGTAAGCTGTATGAAAATAAAAGTGAAAAGCAATCAAGAAATTATTCAAAAAATGCTATATTACTATTAGATACAAACTTAAGTTATATTTAGTTGGCACCAAAAAATATATTTTAGAATGTAAGATAAAAAAGTTATTTTGTTACGCTTAAATCTACTATGATCTTCCTCGTTTATTAGAAATCTCTCGAAAGCAAAATATCTCAGTTATGTGTTATTAAAAACATGTTTTCTGATCAAAGACCACTGATAAAAATTGTCTTATTTTCTATCAAGTGTTTTATTTAATCAAATACTAAATTGACACTTGCTTTACTCAAGCAAAACCGTTAAAAAATTCTCTATCATCCCAGAAATTTAAATAAATATTTTTTTCCCCAATTTCCTCAGTTCCAAAATTTCTTTGCAGTCATCTCTATCAATCGCATTAAAAACTTCTATCAATTCCTGTCAATTCTATCAATAATGATTCACTATAACCTAAATAATTATTATCGTCTACAGAAGCATTAAAAACAACCGTCGAAAAATAATTTACTATCAGCTGTTTCCCCATGAAATCTTTACAGATGTCAAGTTAATCCAAATTATTTTTAATTAACCTCCTGCTTTGAAGGTTTAAACTTTCCCAAAGTTTAAACTCAATACAGGGTTTAAAGGTCTTATACTGTGCAAACGGAGTTTTAGTTTAAACAAAAAAAAATCCAGATTTGGTTTAAGCTTTAGCTTAAACTTACACTGTGCAAACGGCCCTTAATCAATGTATGCTTGCATTTATTATACAGTAGTGTTTCTCAACGTTTTTTGAGATCCTTGAGGTAATTTTCTAATTTAATATAGACTTTAAAATATTTTAAATTTTAATCGTTTATTTGACTTTTAAAAAGTTATCCAAATTTGGGAGAGAAATACTACAAGGAGTATCCTTAGTTTTTCTCTCCCATTCAGTGCTTTCTTGAAAATAAAAATAAAATTTAAATTAAAATAGATGAGTTCTCCACTCTTATTTCAGGCTACTATTCAATTAAAATTAATCTATTCTATTCTTCCAAGTAAATCAATAAATGTTTATTAAAAAATAGATTTGTTGTTTAAAAGAGTGGCTGCAAAGATAGATCGGTTTTGGCCGCTATGGCGAGGTTTAGCATATACCTGCACTGTCCTGGAAGGTTTCATTCTATTCCAGATCCAATGAGAGATCTATTTGCTAGATTCTGTTTTCGAAATGGTATATCCAAAGATATATAGTTTTTGGCCGCTATGGCGAGGTAACGTTCAACATACCTGTCACTGTCCGGGAGGTTTTATTCTATTCCAGATCCAATGAAAGATTCATTTGCTAGATTGTGTTTCCAGAATGGTATATCTAAATCAAACATTGAAAATCCTGAATTCGGAATTTGTTACTTTTGACACAGTGTTTACTGAGATGTAATGATATTCATTTATTCATAATGAATAATAATTTATTCATTATTCAGAAAGATTTAGTCAACTAATATAATTTGGAGAAAAACAACATGAAGATAAAGATGAAGTTGTTAATGAAACATGCTTGTATTTTTCTCGAAATAGAATTTTATTTGTGATTGTTGATTAAATCTTTGTGTTATCATTATGTGGAATTTGTACTTTGTATCCGTTAGAATTCTTGTGTAATGAGTTTTAGCCTTGCAATGTAAACTCTCATGGAAACGAGCAACATAAATATTATTTGAATAAATATTAATATAAATTGTTTCTTCGTAGTTTTTATTTTTCATTTATAGCCTACTTCATACCCTTTGATTTCATCTCGATCTATATATTATTGGATTAGTTTTCTCTTCCAATTTTCAGGATGCCATAGTGGAGCAACTGCAGCAAAGATATGATATGAACCAAATTTACACATACATCGGAGATATTCTAGTCGCTGTCAACCCATTTGCTAATTTGGGATTATATACCAGTAATGTAAGTAGGTCTTTTTCTTCGTAATATAGTTATAATATTGTCATACGTTGAATGTATATGAGGAATAAATATTCATGTGCTAGAAAACACATCGATTACTGAATGGTATTATATTTCAATTATACAGAAAACGCTAAACGATATAGAATATAATGCATGCTGTATTATACACAATTTGAAATAACTTACATTTTATGAAGTCACTAGAAAAGCGTAGGTTGCCCGTACGCTACTGCAATTTAAACCATTTTTTCGTGACTAAGGCTCGGTTTACAAAAGCCTGTTAAATTTAATCATGATTAAATGTCACTAAAACCAATCAGAGAAGTCTTTGTAGAAAAGAAGTCACCTCTGATTGGTTCTCGTGGTACTTATTCACGGCTAAAATTCAACATGATTTTGTAAAGCCGGGCCTAAGTCATCTATAGCTAACTATCCAATGAATTTCATAAAAATATGAACTGAAGATTAAATGCTTCAGTTTTTACTGGAAACCTTCCATTCTTGACAAATGATAACCAGGAATATTATATATATATATAACAATAACGAAATAACTACACCTTTTCCAACTGTATTTGAGAAAGTATCAAATGTAATTGAGAATATTCATTTGTATTTGAGAAAACGTCAGATGTAAATAAGAATAGTCAATTGTCTTGAGAAGTCATCACTCTTGTAATTGAGAATAGTGAATTTTATTTGAGAAAGTGTCATTTCAATTTGAAAACGAGAAGTTGTCAGTTGTAATTGGGAAATGATTTCAAAAACCAGTAATTCCAGTACTTATATTTTTTATAACTTTACTCATATAAAATAATATGAGAATATATTTAATATTCCAATAAAACGTTAAGTTCTTAAAAAAAATTTAAGCCCCAAAACCCATTGAAGAATTGCCGAATTGTTTAATCAAAATATTCAATTGATTGATAAAGTTCAATTGCTCCGAAAACATAGAGAATTTGATCTTCATCAAGTGCAATATTTCACAAAATGTTTGGAGAAAAAAGTCGCGTTGCCAATTCATACATAGGATAATGATACTCATCAATCATTCGTAAACAGTACAGGGGAAATACTTTCACCATTAAAAATATTAATTTGCCTCCCATGCAAAGCATATGGTAGTAATTGGATTACTGTGTAAGTAATCATCCTGTGCACTATCCTTTCCTCCTCAAATCAAACCTGTACTGTAGGCTACAGAAGAGTCAAGACATGTCAATTGGAAATTTTTCTCGTTTTCAATTGATATCTTCTCATTTACATTTGACGATTTCTCAAATACAATTCACTACTCTCAATTACATATGATAACTTCCCAAATACGATTGACTATTTTCATCTACATCTGGCATTCTCTCAATTACAAGTGACTATTCTCAAATACAATTGATAATTTCCTAAATTAACTTGATACTTTCTCAAATACAATGGGAAAAGGTGTAGATAGATTGTTGAATTTGGGAATAAGAGGTTGGTGACACTGATGGAGATGACGATGCGACTGGACGAGTTCGAGTGTGTGATTGTAACCTGACGAAATCGTAACTTAATAAATAAAGTTTGAGTTATTCATTGATATTGCTTTGTGCTTCTTTATAAAACACTACAAGATGGATATTATTTGTAAATTAATTCATATATTATACTTACTTACTGGTATGTTCGATTGTTATTTACGTTGAATGGTTATTTAATGATCTCTTCAAATATGCTTACTTTTAGGAGCAGAAACGGTACTGTGGGCAAGCGCGCAGCACCAACCCGCCACACATATTTGCCGTGGCGGATGGAGCCTACCAGGCGCTGCTGCATCACCGGCAGAACCAGAGCATCGTCATCAGTGGAGAGAGTGGAGCCGGGAAGACCGAGAGTGGAAACCTCCTGCTCAAGCAACTTGTCTATCTTGGAAAGGTAATTCTCATGAATTTCTTTCGGTATTTCTATAGTACATTACTACAACAAGGATTATGTAATTGATTGATCTCCTGCTGAAACAACTTGTAATCTTGGAAAGGTAACCAATTTAATTTTTCAATTTAGTCGTATATTTCTATACTAATTTGGTAAGAATAATGTTTTTGAGTGAAGGGATTTGCTTTAGCTGAAAGCTGATATTTTATTCTCTTCAATTATAATTAGTTGAAATTGCAATGGAAACATTTTGTTTCATTGCGGATGAAGCCCATATGAGCTTTCTGTTTGTATATGGACAATGGAAAGTGCGTGGGTGATTTTATGAGATGATCAAACGTCTATGCCATCGGCGAGATTCGAACCCACGACCAGGTAGCGCCAGTAGACTGAAGGGTGCAACGCCTTAGTCGACTCGGCTATCCTGGCTGGCTTATCAATATCCTTATCAATAAGTCTATTATCAGAAGCCTTATCCTCACCTTATACCTTATATGCAGGTTTTTACAGCCTTCCCGGCCGTTTGCCGCACTCAACACGCCATCTGCCTCTATCTCTCCATACGTGTTGTTGGATGCCCCTGCTCTCCATGGCCTCTTCTATGTTTTGCTTTCAAACCGTTCGTGGTCGTGCTCGTTTCCTCCTCTCAGCCGGAATCCACTCATACCCCTTCTTTGGTAAGCGACTGGCGCTCATTCTTCTGAGATGTCCGTACCAGTGCAGTTGTTTCTCCTCCATCTCATCCACCACTGACCTGTCCAATTTCATTTTCTCCCTTATAACCTCATTTCTCACCCTATCTCTCAAGGTCAGTTGGCAACATCTTCTCCAGTAATTCATCTCCAGAGCCAATAATCTTTGTTTTCAAAGGTTTCAGAAGCCTTATACTTCATCAATAAGTTGATTAGTGCTGAGAATTCTTCTCTACCTTTCAACTGTGGAGTATTTTCAGGATAAAACTCATGGATCATAATCCATAATATTTTACTCAACTTTAAACTTGATTATGTTATTGTCAACTTGAAAATTAACTGAAGAAAATATTGAAATGAAATGTGAAATATACTTGGTACCAGATACCAGAATTATGTTTTATTGCGATGAGTGAGTACTAAAAAATCTTCTACATAGTTGATATGGCGGAAGGTGTGGCTCGTTCATCAATTGGGCTAGTCAGTCGGATCGAGCGAGGGGTTTGTTACCACTGTCCAAAAAAATGGCTTTTGGTGGCCCTGAAAAGGGCCAAGTTTGTTGCTGGTGGCCCTGAAAAGGGACCAAGATTGTTGCTGGTGGCCCTAAAAGGGACCAAGGCAGGCTAGATGCTTAGTAGTCGTCGACTGGCGCGATACCACGCCGCGCGAGGGTCCCGGGCAGGTCCGTCTGGTGCGAGAGCAGGCCGGCAGGGGCTCAAGTCAATGGTTCGCAGTCTCCACTCTGGTTTACCCGGGCTACGGAGAGGGCTGACCGGGTGATCTACTAGCCACAGGTCGTGCCGAATCTCCGCCGGGAGGACCTCCTCGACCACTTCCTCGTTTAGAAGGGGCCTTCGGTCAAACCCCGGGCAGGCAGGGTCGTAGGCTTCCGCTGCACACACTCCGATGTCGGTTCGGCACCCAACCCGCGCATCCAGAACCGCCCGCCAGTTGTTAGGCTGGGGCGCTAAGTCTTGGGGCGCAGCTGGCGCGGCGGTGTGCAGCCTCAGCCTCTCCTCCACCTGGCGAAGCCGACGTAGGCCCTCCTCTTCTGGATTCGGCGGCCGGCTCGGTTCCTCCTAGGCATCGGCTGGGTAGTAGACAAGGAAGACACCTCAGGTTGCGGTTAGTCTCGCCGTGGTTCCCTCATTGGCCTGCTCGCTGCTCTGCTCCTGGTCTCGGTAGTGGTCTCGGCTGGTAGTGGTCTCTGGTAGTGGTCTCGGCTGGTAGTGGTCTCGGTTGGTAGTGGTCTCGGCTGGTGGTCTCTTCTGGCTCTTCAGTGGAAGGCTGCTAGTGAGCAAGTGCTATCGAGGGACTGACTGACTGTGGGTGGAACAGGGTGAGTGAATCACCCCAATTGGCAGTGCCTTAGGCTGGTTTGCCTTATGACTGCTCATAGCATTAACAGAACTGAAAATTTTGGGTTGCTCCTAGATAATAGACCTTAAGTGAATTTGGCTTTTATTTATTTATTAATTTTTTTTTTTTTTATATAGATATAATATTTTATATATTATTTATTATTTTTTATATTATAAGATATATATAATATGTTTTGTAATATCAAGTTCTGTAATATGGAATAGTTGTAAAGCATCACCGAATGATTGAATAGTCAGTTATAATATTGAATATTTGTAATATATTTGTATCTTGAATATTTATCTATTTTTCGTTTATGTATATATTTGTTCATTTGACAATTTATTTATAAATTAATACATTTTATTTTTTATTTTTTTATTTTTTTTTTTTTTGCCAAATTCACTTTTTTGGGAGAAGTGTGATGGAGATGGGTTCACCTCAGGGGAATACGAGCTGTTTACAATGGTGACTTTAACATCAAGTTGCTGACCATCAGTCTGGCCACCATTGTTGAAAAGGGAGTGGCTTTTTGGTTTGAACTGGTCGTGGTATCTCGTACATCTGCCTTACTGATGTACGCCACGACGTTGATGCTGTGTCATGAAGTTTTCTTCATGTGAGCTGAATGAAGTCAATCAGTTGGAGACATATTCATAGAGTAGCCTATTGTTCACTGTGTAGTGAAAGTTGCAGATGGTTCTTATGAGTTTGTTTTGAAGGCCAAATAGTCGTTTTCTATTGGTCTTCGATAGGTATGGGAACCAGACAGGGGCGGCATAGGTCATGTATGCCCTGATGATAGCTGTGAATATGAGCAGCCGAAACTTCAGGGGGAAAGAGGGGGTGATAAAAAGAGGGTATAGTTGTCCAAACAGCACACGACAGTGTTGTATTTTCACGTCAATGTGTTGTTTGAAGGTAAGGTTTCTGTCCAGAGTAACACCTAGATACTTGACGGTGGGGGACCATGGCAGGGCGTGGCCATGGATTGTGAGAGTGGGAGGAAGTTTACATTTTCTGGAAAAGGCGACAGCCACGCATTTATTTGCATTTATCTCTACCTTCCAGGATGAACACCAGGATGTGAGCAGGTTCAGCTGCTCTTGAACATTCCTGGCCGCCCTCTCGAGATTCATGCTGCTGGAGTGAAAAGTGGTGTCGTCTGCAAAGAGACTGGTTTGAACTGAAGGTAGAGCTGGCATGTCGTTGATGAAAAGGGAGTAGAGAATAGGACCAAGCACAGATCCTTGGGGGACACCTGCTGTTGATGGGGTGAGAGCTGAAGAAGCTATTGAAGAGGGGGTACGGATTTGGACTTGAAAATACCTATTAGTAAGGTATGACTTGAAGAGTCTGACTGTTGGGGGTGGAAAGACAGAAGAAGTTTATAGAGGAGTCAATCCAGCCACACAGTGTCGAAGGCTGCTTTGAAGTCTATAAAGACTGCAGCGACGTGCTCTTTCTTGTTGAAAGAGTCTGATAATTGAGAGCAGAATTTCATTAGTTGCAGAGTTGTTGAACAACCTGCACGAAATCCAAACTGCTCTGGCCTAATCACACTATCTAGCGTATCTCTAATGTGTTTCTCCAGAAACATTTTCTCAAAAAAGCTTTGAGAAAAAGCAGGGTAAGGAGATTGGCCTGTAGCTGGATGGTAGGGTGGAGCGTTTTCCTGGCTTTAGGAGCAGGAATAATTTGCTCTTTTTTCCATTCTGAGGGGAAGTGTTGGGTGTTCAGAATGGAATTGAAAATTACAAGCAGGTGTTGGGCTAGTTCTGGTGGCGCATTGAAGATGGCCTTCCCTGAAATACCATCAAGGCCTGGGGCCTTTTTTGGATTGGTATTTTGAAGTGCGGTTGTTATATCCCCCATTGTGAAGAATGGGAGGTTATTTGGGGTTTGGTCTTGAACTGTTTCTGATACACTGTCGACTATTCTATTAAAGTGGGAGTTGAGCTCTCGACTGTGGGGAATGGGTGGGTTTGAAAAGTGAATTTGGAGGTGAGAGGCAAACTCATCCACTTTCTCTTGTTCTGAGAAGATAAGCCCATTGGGCTCTCAAGTGGTGAGGTTGGGGGTTGTTCCTGAGAAGTTTTCGGGTAGCTTGCCAGGCGAGTGGGATGGCAAAGATGTTAGATATTCTTCCCAGGATTGCAGGCGATGGAGCTTGAGAAGTTGAGAGCATTTGTGAGATGCTCTATTGAATGCGTATTTGTCAGCAGGAGCTCGTGTGATCTGCCAACGTTTACGAGTGCTACGACGCTCACTGATAGCTAATTGGATTTCAGTTGGGAGTAGTGAGCGTCGTTGGGGTTGGGCTATGGAAGTGTTATCAGCTAGAGCTGTTTTAATAACTTCCGTGATAGTATCAGTGTGGGCTTCTAAGTCGACAGAGTTTGAATGTGTGCTTGGTAAGGGAGGAATGGAATTTGACACACTATCAAAGTAATCTCTCCAATTCACAGTAAGGCGATGTGGAGGTGGCCTTGCAATGCTATCAGGATTCACAAGAGTGAACAACACTGGTAAGTGATCTGAAGAGAGGTCTTCTATCACGTCAACCAGTGTGGTCTTTGTAAGTCCAACAGACAGTGCATAGTCCAAAATGTCAGGTTGAGCAGCTTGGTTAAACATACTTATATGTGTGGGGGAAGATGGTATGTGAAAACATATTTCTGTGTCAAATTCTTCAGTGAATTTGAGGAGTGATGCCCCTGTTATATTTGTAGTTCGGCAACCGAAAGCCATGTGCTTGGCATTCCAGTCACCAGCTACAAATATGCTGGGGGAGGAGGTGAAAATTTGAGATAGGGTGTTTGTGTTAACTGCTCTATTTCTGGGTGGGTTGTATAGAGAGACAAAAGTAACTGGTGTATTCTGTACAGAGATTGTAGCCGCTATTACATCCATGTCTGGTGTGGATGGAAGTGGGTGTACACAGAAGGAGTGTCTTCTATCGAGGGTAGCTGAGTAGCCCCCTTTTATTCACAGTCCCCGAGTTCACCTGCGCTGCTATTGGCCGGCGGTGCTTCGGCCAATAGAAACGCAGGAACGGTTGCGGCGACTGAGGCGCACCCTGGTGGCGGGTGGTCAACACTCATTGGTTGATGCGTGGCGTGGGGAGCAGAGCAGAGCGGCAGGCTGAAAGGTAGCGAACGCGAGGGAGGTATCATAGTCTAAACAATCTTCTTCATAGTCTACATTGAGTCTACATCACATCTACACGACTACACCATCCAACTTTGGTTTATTTCCAGAAAAATCATTATCTACATAATTTCAATCAGTTATCAAATTTTACGTTATTATGAATGTATTCTTTGTTTACGATCTGTACGGAAGTACAGAACGCTATTTAATTAGAAATTTGTTTGAAATTATCGTATTAAATTTCAGTGCTGCAGGCCTAATCAATTCAAAAGATAACACAAACACATTTGATGACCACAATGGTCATCATGGTAACCCCAAGGTTTCACAGTGGTCTTGTACTCACAAATCTGGTTTAGTCTACTTATCTCCATAATCAATCAATCAATAAGTTTATTTAATTCAACACAAAATACATGAAGGAAATCAAAATACAAAAAATCACAATCAAAAATAAGTTTTTAATAAAATACAAAAACAGGTTTCATGGTGGGGTGTGCTGAAAAGAAAAAAGGAGGAAAAATACCTAGCCAACTATGATTTCCTATGTAATAGGCAGGTAGAGGGTATACAAGTAATGAATGAAGGGTGAAGAGGAGTGGAAAATAGAAGAAATGGAGAAGAAGGCAGTAGAAAAGAGAGAAAAATATGAGCAAAAATTGTTTGAAAGTTCATGTAATTTGTATTCATGTTTGAATTTATTTGTAACTGAACCATTTTGCAGGCACCAAATCGAAACTTGGAGGAACGAATCCTGCAGGTGAATCCGATAATGGAGGCATTTGGTAATGCCCAGACCGGCATCAATGCCAACTCGTCTCGATTTGGGAAGTTCCTAGAGCTGAGCATGACAAGAGGTGGCAGAGTGACGGGAGCCAAACTCTGTGTCTACCTTTTGGAACAGTCTCGGGTTGTCCAGCAGACACAGTAAGTCAATTGAATCATTTTTAAATGTTACAATAAAATCAATCCTTACTTTTTCTCTCCCTATCATTTTGATGATGTACTGTATGAATCAATAAATAATAAAGAATCAGAGAATGTTTACCTGAAATAAATCTCTTAATTGATTAGTTATCGTTGCATTTAAATAGTTGTTATGATGAAATGTCATAAAAACCAATCAGAGAAGCTGACAACAATTATTTAAATGTAACGAGAACCAATAAGAGAAGGTTTCAAAAAAGGCTTCTCTGGTTCTCGTGGCGTATAATCAAGGTTGAAATTCAACAGGCTTCTGTGCAACCAAGCCTCTATTAAGGCTGTGCAAAGGCTAAAAATAAACTTTTTACTCGTGATATTTTTCAATTTGTTTTTATTTGTATATCATCAAGCTATCAAAGTGAAAAAGTTTTCTCAGGAAAACATTTTTTTTCTGATCATTACTTTTTGAGATATGAGCGCCTAAAGTTTAAATTTTTGGGACAGAACATTTCAAATTCATCAGAGATAAATCCATGAGATTCAGAGGATAGATTCTTCTTGGTATTGGTGATCTAGTGAAACTCAAATTTTCTGAAAATATCAATTTTTAAAATAGTTATTCAATTTACTAAAAGTAACTTTTAGTTGAGTTATTTTTGGTTATGGTAAATTGAATAACTTTTCCAAAAATTGATATTTTCAGAAAATTTTTGTTTTACTAGATCAACAATACCATGAAGAATCTATCCTCTGAATCTCATGGATTTCTATCGTACCGAATTTAAAATGTTCTGTCCCAAAAATTCAAACTTCAGTCGCTCATATCTCAAAAAGTAATGATCGGAAAAAAATGTTTTCCTGAGAAAGCTTTAACATTTTGATAGCTTGATGATATACAAATCGAAAAACTTTGAAAAATATCACGAGTAAAAAGTTTATTTTTAGCCTTTGCACAGCCATAACTACAGAACTTTATGAATAATGGTGATTCCAGATACAGTTTTCCAAATATTCCAAAGATAAAGTTGATTTATTCTGAATGTGATTCATAGCATGTGAAAGAAGAGAAGTTCAAACCCTTCTTGAAATGAATAAGATTACATCGATCATAAATCTGCAAGTTTTGAACAAATCGTTAAACCAAAATTTAAAAAAAAATCAAATGTGAAATGAAATTCAAATTGAGTAATTTAATAAGACTTCTCTGACTAGACAAATCTACTTTTTAGATTTTTTGAAATTAAAATAGCCACTTGAAACGAAGTTGAAGAGGTAAATTATTATCAAATAATTATATAATATGTTGTTCAATGTAGGTAAGCTACTGTGTGTGCATTGTTAGAAACATGGAATTTTTACAAGATGGAACAATATATCTTCTTCAAGATGTATTAAAATATTCGAGAGCAAAGTATAATAATCAGTTTAGTTGAGAGTTCAGAAGAGAATTGAAGAAACTTTTTCAATGAGTCCTTAACATCAAATTCCAGACTCTTTTTATTTTTCCAAATATTATATTTTATATTTTCCAAACAGCCTTGATTAATATGTATTGATGAACTGAGATATTGATATTTATTTTCTCTCATCTACAGAATTGAACGCAATTTCCACGTGTTTTACTACATGTACGATGGCCTTCAAAATGATGGAAGAGCGCCTGATTTTCATCTTGATCCGACGCTAAGGCTGAACCATTGCTTTTTGACTGCTGACAATCAGGATCCACTCTCAAGAAAAGTTAGTTGTAACTTTGAAACTCATTTAACTTCCACATTCAATTCATTGGTTTAATTCAGTATTAGTTCAATTAATTATTCTGATTCCACCCTTTTTTTTACATTTGTTCAATTGAAAACAATTGAATTACCTTCTTCAACAAATTAGCATCAAGAACCTATGATGGTCTAAAATAAACTGTTATCAAGAATTTTCCATTTTCCACGTTCAAGTAATATCATTCACTACCCGGCGCCTTATAATTCAAGCCTACCATATTCTTAGGTACTTTTTCACTTTGTTTAACACATTCAGAGCTCTCCTGACGAACAAACTGATCTGACTCACATAATGGATGCATTTACAAGTTGTTTAATTGCAGCTTATTATCCTAGTAACTTGAACGGAGGAGCAAAAGAAGTAGTTATCAAGTTCACCCGATGGTCGCCCAAAGAGCATTTCAAAGGGAATTTTGTACCATTATATACATCATTGCTTGGGGATAAAGATACATTTTTTAACTACCTCAGAATGTCCATCAGAAATTTTGACGAGTTATTTCGAGCTTGTATCACCATTGGGAATACTTGCAGTCACTTTAAGCTACGGATCAAATAAATGTAGATTATATTAATAATATAAGATTTTTCCAATAAAACATTTAGAAATGATTGAAGAAATGTATAGAAAAACTCTGAATTCAAATATGACACTATTCATTGAATTCATTCATTATGTTATTCAATTCAATATCAGCTGATTGTAGGGCAGAGATGTCAGCACATTGATTATGTTGCGATCGGGCTACTGATCAGTACAGCTCTGAAAGCTTCTATTTCTTTAATATTAGCGCGTCAGTCGACCGATGGAACGGATGCGCACGAGCTCGACCGATGGTCTTCGTACGCAGTGTAAAACGCATGGTCCTGACCGTGCGCATGCGTGCCGTCAGTTCTGCTCTGTACGGATACATGGAATCTCTATGGAAAAGACAAGCGCGACTGACGTACGCACTAAAGGTCGGTCGAGCTCTGTAACCAGCTTATACGTCTACTAAAATTGTAGAGATGGAGTTAAAGCTATCAAGTACCCTTTTGTTATTTAATCACAACTAGTTTCAACTCATTAGAACTATTATTGAGTATAGAATCAAGTGTTTAATGTATTTATTAGTATTTTGTGTGTTATTACTCAATCTGAAACTGAAATTTCTTATTATTCTAGAACAATATTGAGAAATTTCAAGAGTTGAAGGCGGCTTTCGACTGTGTGGGCTTCCAAGAAGCCGAAGTGACCTCCATCTACCGTATGCTGGCCGCTATTCTTCACCTGGGAGACATTGAGTTTGGCGAAGTGGTCTCTGAAGACAATACAGATAACAAGAGCAGGATTGTCGACCTGGCACCTCTTCATCGAGGTAGGATTCTATTGTGAGATTTACTTCAAACTGTCAGATTCTCTTACAAATAGCATTACAGTTTCCCATTCAATTGATGTTATTAGTGTGCGGTGAATCCTGCTAAAACCAAGGTAAAATCCAATTTTGCTACAAGGATATTGTATTAAAATTATTTTTATTAGAAAGAATGCTGTACCAAACTCAGACTGTTCTCTTCTGGTTGGTTTTAACAATTTCTGGTCGGTTTAAGAATGGGTGATAGTTTTTGTTTATTATTTTTCTAATTAACAGTTTTAAAGGTTCTTTGAAAATTTCAATACAGAATCGAGCTTTTATAGCAATTATAAGATCTGTACAAATATGCGATTTCTGGTTGGTTCAAGTATTAGTGATAGGTTTGGTTTATTATTTTTCTCATTAACATTTTGAACATACCCAGTGTTAGAGTGTTTTTAAACATTCAATTATTGATTCGAGCTTTCATTGCAATTATAAAATCTGTACAAATATGCGATGGAAATCTAATCTATTAAATTACCATAAACAGACACATAGCAATTGAAATTTATCTCAAAACAATAAAATCTAGTACAGAGGCGTTAAAATGACTCTGTAAAATAATTATAAAGTGAAATTCAAAAAATCTTTATTCGCCTCTTGATAACATAAATATAAATTCCGGAAATCGGAATTTAAAACCATATCGCATAACATATAAAATCTAGTACAGAGGCGTTAAAATGACTCGGTAAAATAATTATAAAGTGCAATTCAAAAAATCTTTATTCCCCTCTTGATAACATAAATATAAATTCCGGAAATCGGAATATAAAACCAGAAATCGCATATTTGTACAGATCTTATAATTGCAATAAAAGCTCGATTCTGTATTGAAATGTTCAAAAATACCTTTAAAACTGTTAATTAGAAAGTTCACATATTATATATACAAGAAACATCTTGTGTTTCAAGCAAGTACCTGAACATCAGTCGCTGAATTCATTTTCTGGATTTATAGATATCCACACAGTGAATACTATTCTGTTCACGCAAATGTTTAATCAATTGTTTTATTTAGTGAGATGTGATTGTTTGGTCTCCAAAATTTCCTAGTTAATTCAAAATTAATTCAATAATTAAAAACATTTTAAATAGTTTATTTTTGATCATTTTAAGTTTTTACATTCAAATTTTTTAAATTGAAAATTTGTTTTTTTTGTTTCGGACTGTAAATCTTTGAAAATGTGACACATAACCTTCATCTCTTCTCTCACAAAAAATAAATCATCATAAATGAAAAACGTTTGAATTATCATTCATCACCTAGGTTTAATTCTAGTTTATTGACTTTGTAAATAAATGAATCTAATTTGTGTGTTTAATTACACATGTATGTTTTTCAAATTTGTAATCATTTGTCTGTTGGGTTACAGCGTCAAATCTGTTGGGCGTGGAGGCGAGTGACATGCTGGAGTGCCTGACGTCGAACAGTGTGGTGACTCGCGGCGAGACCATCACTCGTAACAACTCTGTGATCGAGGCGAGTGCCACTCGAGATGCCATGGCCAAGGCGCTCTACAGTCGGCTCTTCGATTGGCTCGTCAACTGCATCAATAGTCTTCTCGCTTTCAATACTCGGTAAGTCTGTTGGCTAGATTATTTACTGAAACAGTTGCTTGTAGAACTCAGTATATAAGCATAGTAGAATTCGCATAGTATAGTACAGGGCCCGGCATAAAAACCTGACGATTTTTGAGGGATAGTAACTAAAGTGTGCTTCGTACAATTAAATCATAACAATGTATCAAATTTTGCAATAATTTATAGTGAATTACATGGATTACACACAAAGCTTTTTATTTGTAGATTATTGTCATCCAAATTATTTCCGTTACATTTCACACACTCACTTGACCTAATTCTAAAATTTTCCATTGCTCGCTCAATTATCACTTGTGGAATTGCATCAATTTCTTGTTGAATGACTTACTTATTCAGTTCTGTGGATTATTGTCTGCTCAATAACGGTAATTTTGTTTATTCACAAATCCAGAAAAATGAAAATGTTCCTCGTCACTTAAAAGAATAACGGTATCCTGGTGTACATTTTCGAGAATGATCTCGCAAGCGGCTTTGCAATGTGCCCAATCATTTCCATTAAGTTGTTGCACTAACATTATCTTATACGAATGGAATTTTAGGTCGGAATGAAGAATTCGTCGTACACTTCGATAAGAAATGGCTAGCGCAACAGCATGTTTCGCTGCTGAACGTCGTGGAGACTGTGGTACTCAGGCGTTTTTCAGGCATTCTCACGGTTCATTTTTGCCCTGTTGGTTTCGTTCTTAAAGCGGACAACGTGTTCCTGAAATTCTTTACCCACAACAAGATCGTATTCCTACTGGGAACAGGCGCGTGTCAATTTAAATTATTGAAATGTCTGCGACATGAACGCTGTGTTAAAATAACTAAGTCATTATTTTTAAAATAAGCTTCAATCACAATCGCTTGATGTTCACTTGACCATGACATACTGGCTACTGAAATGGCAAGAATAGACCTGTCGATGTACAACATTCCAGCCTTTTCAATGACAGTGGTTCAAACATAACAATTACTACAAAATTGTCAGATTAATATACCGGTTCCTGTATTATAATACTCTTGATCCTTGATTCATTCAATTCCTTAGATTTCGATGGATTGGTCCACAGATTTGTTGGATCTTGCTGTCCGCATCTTTATCATGATTATACGATATATCACAGCCAAGATATTTGGAATGGGAGAACGATTGCGGCACCTACCTTATTGTATGGAAACGAAACATGGGTACTTTCCAAGCGTTATGAGAGCAGGTTGCAAGCATCAGAGATAAGTTTTCTCCGTAGAATATATGGATGTAGCAGAGAAGATCGCTACAGGAATATAGATATCGGGCTCAATTAAACTTCTTTGCTACGAGAGATAGAATAAATGGAAACAGGAGTGACTGGTTGGAGCATGTTAATAGGATGAGTGATGACCAGAGCTCCAAACGGTCCCTATTGTATCAGAAAGTTACCATAAGGTAACTTTTAATTCTTCTAAATTCAAAATTTCCAGCTAATATATATTTTTGGAGTAAAATTGAACTTTAACTTTTTGCAGTAGAAACATAGTAATCAACTTTTTTTGACATGTTGATCATTATCAAAATTTGAGAATGGAATAGGACCGAGCCTTTTGATCCTTCTCATTCATATTCATATGATTTGTAATTATATCCACGAATAGATGAATGAATAAGGTATGGGGCCTGTCACGTTCTTGATTCTTGAAAAATTCATCATAAAATGAAATGAAAATATTCTTCATTAGGAGGAGCTAGGTCTCAAAGCCCTCTCTACCACTCAATTTTGAATAACATATTATTGCATAGCTGGCATATAAGATTAATAAATGTTGTTTTTCATATTAGAATAATTCAACCTTTTATGTTGCAGGGGAGAACCGTTAGTGATTGGACTATTGGACATCTTCGGGTTTGAAAACTTCTCTAGGAATTCGTTTGAGCAGCTCTGCATCAACATTGCTAATGAGCAAATCCAGTATTATTTCAATCAGCACATTTTCACGTGGGAACAGCAGGCAAGTATTCATTTATGTTTAAAAATTTAATTTTCCTACAGTTACCTTGAAAAGTGGCCATTCCTGCACTGATTACAGAACGCAAAGAATCAATTTTCCGCTCTAGTGCGCAAAGTATTACTTTGTGTACTCTTAATACTTTGCGTATTATCTTGCAGCCATCCCAATCAGCTGTTAACATTGTTGGCGTGTATTTTGAATGCGAATTTTCTCTATGCGATTTTTTTTCTGATTTTCATATAAATAAAAATGAGAACTCAATAAATTATACATTTTGAATATTATTAATTATTCATTACTAGCCGTCAGGCTCGCTTCGCTCGCCATATCCGTCTAGCCAGGGGGCTCCGCCCCCTGGACCCCCGACTGGATCGTCCAAGAATGAGATCAGCAGGCTCGCTTCGCTCGCCTGCATTTTTCATTTGAGCATTTTTATCATATGTTAGGACGATCCAGTCGGGGATCCAGACTAAACGTCTGGCTAAACGGATATGGCAAGCGAAGTGAGCCTGACGGCTAGTAATATAATATTCCCAGGAATAGCTCTGATTGAAGCAGCAGTGCCCAATCAAATATTCCGCGATAAATGCATTTCAATCTTCAACTTGGTGCCAACCTAACAAAGTCAATTCAACTTAATGCCAACCTGACAAAATTATTAATTTAGTTACCAGTTAACAACTGTTTCGAAGAGGTACTCTCTCCAGATTATAGTTCTATATTAATATATAGTATGGCCTTTTTACTTTCCTTGCCCTATTACCATAGGTAAGGAAAGTATTGCTTTCCGAAAAAAATTAAGGTACCCCAATTTCTAAATTTCTATATGTTTCAAGGTCCCCTGAGTCCAAAAAAGTGGTTTTTGGGTATTGGTCTGTGTGTGCGTCTGTGTGTGTGTGTGTGTGTGTGTGTGTGTGTGTGTGTGTGTGTGTGTGTGTGTGTGTGTGGTGTGTGTGGTGTGTGTGTGTGTGTGTGTGTGTATGAGTGTATGTGCGTCTGTGTACACGAATCTCATCTCCCAATTAACGGAATGACTTAATATTCGGAACTTAAGGTCCATACAATATAAGGATCCGACACGAACAATTTCGATCAAATGCAATTCAAGATGACGGCTAAAATGAAGAAAATGTTGTCAAAAACGAGGTTTTCGCGGTTTTTTTGAAAACGATTCTGATCAAATTTATACCCAAAATAGTCGTTGTTAAGCTCTATCAACTGCAACAAGTCCCATATCTGTAAAAATTTCAGGAGCTCCGCCCCATCTATGCAAAGTTTGATTTTAGATTCCCAATTATCAGGCTTCAGATACAATTTAAAAAAATTGAATGGAAAAGATTGAGCATGTGAATCTCTACAATTAATGTTCAATAACATTTTTACATAAAATTGAAAATAAGCTCGAAATTCGAGAAAATGTGATTATCCAATTGCAAACTGTTGGCAACTGTTGATTCTATTAAATCATTCACTATGAAGAGATAGCAGACCTCGTATGTCTCCAGCGTTATTGTCCTGTCACCAGCTGGTTCAGATCTGTTTATAATTATGTAGACTTGAGATGCGCGTGAACTCTAGCGTCAGGTGATCAATTTTCATAACGGCAAGGAAAGTTGTGTGAGTGCGCAAACCAGATTTTTTCAATTATAATTAAGAAAATAAGAAGAATATACATGCTAAAAGACGAACTTTATAAACCCTTAAAAACCACCCTTAGGGCCGTTTGCACAGTGTAAGTTTAAGCTAAAGCTTAAACCAATTCTGTTTTTTTTTGTTTAAACTAAAATTCCGTTTGCACAGTATCAGTTTAAACTGTGTATTGAGTTTAAACTCTGGGAAAGTTTAAACCTCCAAAGAAGGAGGTTTAAACCAAATTTTTGGATTAACTTGACATCTGTAAAGATTTGATGGGGAAACAGCTGATAGTAAATTATTTTTCGACGCTTGTTTTTAATGCTTCTGTGGACGATAATCATTATTAATTTAGGTTACAGTGAATCATTATTTGAATGTAAAAATAATTATAATGGAGGAATTGATAGAAGTTTTTAATGCGATTGATATAGATGACTGCAAAGAAATATTGAAACTAAGAAAAATTGGGCAAAAAACAGATAATTTGAATTTCTGGGATTGAGAATTTTTTTAACGGTTTTGCTTGAGTACAGCAACTGCCAATTTAGTATTTTGATTAAATAAACCACTTGATAGAAATTAAGACAATTTTTAACAGTGGTCTTCGATTAGAAAACATGTTTTTAATAACACATTACTGAGATATATTGCTTTTGAGAGATTTCTAATAAACGAGGAAGACCGAAGTAGATTCAAGCGTAACAAAATAAATGTTTTATCTCACATTCTAAAATATGTATTCTGGTGCCAACTAAACATAAGTTTTTAAAGAATATCTTGATCACTTTTCACTTTTATAACCGTACAGCTTACAGCTTTGTTGATATTGAACAAGAACAAGAAAATACTAAAATAGTAGCTACATAACCTCAATTTACTGATGGTTTGTAAACAAATAACAAATTTCCTGTAAAAATCAGCCTTCCTGATATGGGCGATGTAAGTGTGACGTAAGCCGTTGCTACGACGCCATTTTAGTCTCTAAACAAACCGTTGCTATGGAGAGAGAGCATGTTATTCTTATGGGTCTAAAACATCACCTTACATTTACGAGTATATCAATGAAATGATAGATTTCTAAGAGTGTGAGAATATTTTTTTCAAGTTCTACACACTCAATCATCAATTCCCAGTTTTATTCAGAACAAATAATTTTTTTGGGACAGCCAAAGCAGAAAGTCTCACGAAGTAGTGCATAGTGCTATGTATGTAGGCTTACCATGGTGAGCCTAGTTGAAGAGAAAGTTAAAGTGCCACATGAATTCTTACCTGAAATTTCTAATTATTATTTTGTTTTCAATATAGGTTACTTTCACAGCATATGCTGAAAGTTTTACACAGTCTGCTGTTTTACATTAGAATGTTTATTTGAAAATGTATACAGTCTGATTTCGATCACAAATCAAAATGGTTTGAAGCAAACGAACATTTTCGTTGTTCCTGACTGTAAACATTATCGTACAGTGAAAGGGCAGGCTACATACCATTTTTTTTAGATTTCCTGAAAATCCCAAGCCTAGCTCGCCTCTATAAGTTCTGTACTACATTTTTAGGTTATGTTATTGTTAATAAAACTAATATTTTTGTCAATTTATCTAAAATAACTACATTAGTGGAATTATTAATACAATAATTCAAATACAATTATGTTTACAGTAATGTAGCACATAAAATACATAATTATTTGCTTTACTTTACATGTTCACTTACCCTTTTAAATTCTTGTAAACATCATCACCGTTTAGTTAGAATGTAGGAAGTATAAAACATGATGATTAGTGGTCACAGCATCTACATCTTTTTATTGTGTTGATTCATTCAATATCTTACTATTTCACGTAAATTGAAAACAATTATATCTCCAGAAAACCTAGGCTAAACCAAAACACCTGACCTATATATTATTTAAGCTTTAGTCTACTCTAACAGTTACACTAAACAATGGGAAAACAGAATATATTTATATGAATTTTTAATTACAACTTTATAACAATCTGATGAAATTATATGTAATAATTCAAATTGCACTTCAACTTTCTCTAGTAGGTTTTCCATAGCAGACTACAGACATGGTACTAAGCTCTAGTTCGTTAGACTTTCTGCCTTGGCTGTCCCAAAAAAATGTATTTGATCTGATAAATACTGAGAGTTGATGATTTGAGTGTGTAGAACTTGAAAAAAATATTCTCACTCTTAGAAATCTATTATTTCATTGATATACTCGTAAATGTAAGGTGATGTTTTAGTCCCATTTGAATGACATGATCTCTCTCCATAGCAACGGTTTGTTTAGAAACCAAAATGGCGTCGTAGCAACGGCTTACGTCATCACTTACATCGCCTATTGTAAACGATGACATTTTATTACCAACTTAACGCTTAACTAGTTTAACTTAAACTGGATTAGTAAATGCACTGAGAAAACCAATTCAAGTTTAAACTTTCAGATTAACTTAATCGAGTTTAGCAATCTATACTATGCAAACGGCCCTTAGAGTTAAAATACTGCCAAAAGATTTCTTAGTGCGCCTCTAAAGGGCCAACTGAACATACCTACCAAATTGAATGTTTTTGGTCCGGTAGATTTCTAGTTCTGCGAGTGGGTGAGTCAGTCCAGTCAGTGAGTGAGTGCCACTTCGCTTTTATATCATATATAAAATGCAAATAATATTTTTTCCATTATAAAAATAATTAATATATAATTTTAAAAATACATTATTTAATATATTTTCTTATTATTATTATTATTATTATTATTATTATTATTATCATTTCATTCATCACATGACAAGTGAGTGTTTATTGCAGTCAAAGTCGGCCTTTGGCAAGACTTTGGTGCATTACTTCTAAACTGAAATGTTCAAAAATGATCTCACAATGGATGCTGTGCTGAGAACAACTGCTTTTTCCATGGCATATTTTGCACTTTTCGATATTCCCATCTGACAAAGATTTGCTGACACTTTTCTAGTTACAACTCCACCGTGGAGATAATGACAGGAACAATTGTGACCTTTTCTTGCATCCAGACATCCTTGATCTCAGCAACCAAGGGAAGGTACTTGGAGACCTTTTCATTATAATACTGGTCCAAGTTGTGGCAACATGGTATGCCCTATTTGTGTTGTTTCCTTGGCTACCTTATCCATGAGGATGATATCTGGCCTATTATGAGCAACTGTTCTGTCTGTCAGCACCGACCGATCCCAATATAACTTATGTGTCTCATTCTCCAAGACTGGGGATGGCTTGTACAAGTAGTAGGGCAGCTTCTGATTGATGATTTGGTACTTCAGAGCAAGGTCCTGATGCAAGATCCCAGCTACTGCTTGTGGCGCTTTAAATAGTCAGTAGCTGCCAGTGATTGACATGCAGACATGATGTGCTGAATAGTCTCAGATGCCAAGCCACAACGTCTGCATGAATCATCATTTATAGGCAGCTTAATTATATGCTTTGATAATTTTTTGTTGCGATTACTTGATCCTGTATTGCCACCAAGAATCCTTCCGTTTCAATAAACAGGTCCCTGTGCCAAAGCCATGCATTGGAAGCCTCCTCATCAACTCCAGGCTGAGATAAGGCAAATGCATGTCTTCCATGAAGCTGCTTCAACTTCCATTGCTCCAGAATCTCACTCTCATGCTGTCTGTTGGTTTTAAAGTCCGCAGTAGGCAGCTCAGAAAGATTAAGTGGAGTGTACCTTTATCAGCTTTTCTCACCACTGCATACAAGCCACCCTACTTCTCCATGAAGTATGTCTTCATGCTTCCGATTTGTCTCTCACAAGCCCATTTTATATCAATGAGCCCGCGCCCGCCTTTCTTTCTTGGCAATATGAGCCTCTCCATACAGGCCTTGGGGTGATGAGCTCTGAACTTAGTGAGGAGCACTCTTGTTGATCTCATAAGATCTTCCAAATCAGTTGCAGTCCAACAAACAACACCGAATGAGTAAGTCAGCACAGGTATTGCATAAGTGTTGATGGCCTTGAACATATTATTGCCATTTAGCTGACTCTTCAAAAGTCTCCTCAGTCTGGTCAGGTATGTATCTTTCATTTTCTGCTTGACATTCTTCTGGTCTATTTGTCTAGCCTGGCAAAAGCCCAAGTACTTGTAGACATCACTTGGCCCCATCGCTGCAAAAGCACTCTCCAGGTCCTCATCAATCATTTGTGCCACGACTTGACCTCTCACAACACTGAGTGTCCTACACTTCTCCAGACCAAATGCCTGCAGATATCAGCAGAAAAGGTTCTAACCAGACCCAGCATTTCCTTCAGTTGATTTTCAGTACCTGCATAGAGCTTGATATCATCCATATACATCATGTGGGACAGTGGATGATTTCTCTTGCTTCTCCCTTCAGCTTGATCCATGTGTTGTGGAATTGAGTAATGCAGACAATGGGTTCAGAGCTAAACAAAACCACAATGGGCTCAAACTATCCCCTTGGAAAATACCTTGACAGACTGGTATAGTATGGTCTGAATTTGTCCAGCATTACTTCTCATTTTCAGCACTGTCCCCCACATCGACATGAGATGCTTCAGCAGCATTATGACTGAGTTGTCAATTTTGTAAATACAGGACTTCAATCAACCAGGAGTGAGGGACACTGTCAAAGGCTTTTCGGTAGTCAATATAAGCCATATGAATATGCCTTTTCTTTTTGACAGCTTGTCCCATTGCCACTGAGTCAATGGTCAAAACCTCCTTGCAGCCCAGCCCACCTTTCATACAGCCTTTCTGCTCATCAGCCAGCAGTCTCTCCCGACTCAAGTATGACTGCACTTGATCTGTTATACATGCAGTGAGAACCTTGTATAGTGTACATAGGCAAGTGATTGGCCTATATTGGGAAGGGTCATGAGTTCTATCATTTTTAGGAAGCAAGTATGTCGCTCCTTTGGTGAGAAATTGTGGAACTCTGTTGGGACTCTCAAGAAATGAGGAAAAGTGAATTGCTATGAATTGATGGAAGATTGGAAGCCTTTTCAACCAAAAATTGTGGAGCTTGTCTGGTCCAGGCGCAGACCAGTTGCTGGTTTTTGAGATTGCGTTTTTAACTTCAGCTGTTCCAATCAATATTCTCGGCATTTGTTGAGCTCCAGCCACTCTATCTTTTTCATTCTGAATCCATAAAGCATTTTGATTATGATCCCTACCACCCGCCCACAAACCTCTCCAGTACTTCTCAACCTCACTCAGCTGTGGATGCTCTCCTCCATCTTCAACCTGTTCTCCACTTAGGCCCCTGTAGAAAATCTTCTCACTTTTTTGAAACTTATAATTATCCTCCTTCCTTCTCAATGATATTCTGTAACGTCTCAGCCTATTAGCCTTAACAGCCAGCTTCTGGGTGAGGGTATCTAGCATCTCTTGAGGGGTTCTATTCAATGGATCCCTGTTGGTGTGATGTGATGCTTCTCTTCTCAATTGTTGGTAAGCATGAACAACCTTTCTTGATCTATTACCTTGCATGTATTGAGTAAGTCGTCCTAATTTCTTCCTGAGCATATCAACCTGTCTACAGAGTCTCTCTTCCCAAGGTGGTATCCTTTTCTTCCTGAGTACTCTTTGTGCACCAGATACATCAATCCCAATTGCCACACAATTGCTCTCACAATTGCCACAACTGAGCAGTACATGACTGAATGAAGTTCATCAAATGTCAATTTATCCAAATCAATGATTATTATTATTATTAATATATTTTTTCAAATAATATTTTTTTGTTGAAAAATTATTTAGAAATTTAGATTTACTCAAAATTATTCAATTTTCAAATTAATGGATTATTTAACTTTTAATTTGAATAAATTATCGATTATTAATTTCCAATTGGATTATCAGTTTAAATTAATTAAAGTTGTTATTAATAACAAAATTATACAGGCAAACATTTGATGGATTTCAGCCGTCATTTCACCCATAATCAACCACTTTTCATATTCAATGGTAACTGTAGAAAAATTTTAATGTGAAATACGTGCGCAAAGATCCTCTGCTGCACTCAAGAAACCATTCCGCCCTCGCCTACGGCTCGTGCGTAAACGTTTCTTTCGGTGCAGCAAACTGTCACTTTGCGCACCAGTTGCACAAATAACTATTTGTAGTTTTGAGATTTTAGTATCAATATTCGATAGGTTTTCTTATACGCATTAAAACATATACAAACTTACTTATACAAAGTTAACAGAGAAAAATGGTAAGAGAATATTTCATAATAATTATATCAAATATCCAATGAAAACTATATCAATATAACTAAGGACTTCTGCTACTGCGAATATTGACCAAATAACTAAATAGCAGAAGGAAATTTGAAGAATGAAACAGTTCACTAATTGCGTCCAAACCGGGAATTGAACCCGGTACCTCTCCGTTGCAGTAAGTTAGCAGAAGTTCTTAGTTCTATTTATATAGCTTTAATAGATATTTAATTTGAAATAATTAAAATAATGATATCCCAGCAGTTGTTTAAACTACAATTTCTATAGAATCTTCCATCTCCAGTAAGAGAATACTTTATGAAAACCTATTTGATTATTAAACGTTTATTTACTGAAAGGAAATTTGTAGAATATCATCGTATCATCGCTTAAAATAGAATCGTTTCAGTACCTTCCTTGAATCGAAGAATAATAAATGAGATAATGTCATATTGTTCATGAGATTGTATCTATTCTCTTGTAGGAATACATGGCTGAAGGTATACCAGTTGACTTGGTTGAATTCACTGACAATCGACCTGTACTCGACATGCTTTTGTCTCGACCAATGGGACTCCTGGCTTTACTCGATGAAGAGTGCCGATTTCCTCGTTCAAATGATCGGACTCTGATAGGTGAGTTGTCTTTAATAAAATAAATTTATGTATCTGTCAGTATTTTATTTGCAAGAAGAAATTCTCACAAAAAACAAATATAATTATAAATGCTTGTCATCTTTAATTGATAATATTATCTGTTCTTATGTATATTTTCTACATTTCGTAGTAATCTCATTTGTTGTTATAGTAGATATCATTATTGAATGAAAACGACTTCATAACGTCACAACCTCTAAGTTATTACAATAATTTGTGACAGTAGTTAAGTTTTTACACCATTATCAATATCTAGTGAAAATTGCGCAGCAGAATATATAGCGTGGGTGAAGTCCTACGTTCGGCCGTCAGCTATTGACCAATGAAGTTTGAGCTCTGTCATTGGTCGAGATATCTATTATACTTGGACGTGTCTAATCTCGGCTGATTGACCTCCATTGGTCAACAGCTACTCTCAGTTTACTAGAGACTGATAATGGTGTAACAACCGAAACTAGAATCTCAAAATTGAATTTCTTTTATAATAACATTTTACCTGTCAATTGAACAGAGAAATTCCTTTTTTATGTATTTATACATTGCGTACATACAATATCATTCTCAAATATGAATGATTGGGATTATAAAATTTTAGTTTATATAAACTAAAAATTTCATAAACTTCGTTTATAAAGATAAGTTTTATAATCTTTATTGTCTAATCATACAGTATATGTCAATTGAACAGAGAAATTCCTTGTCTAATTACATAGCACCTGTCAATTGAACAGAGAAATTCCACGGCAACCTGAAAAGCAAGCTGTACGCTGGACTCAAGTCGAATGCCCTGTGCTTCGCCGTTCACCATTTCACCGGCCGAGTCATCTAGGGAATAAATCAATATTTATTTACTAATCACATTTCGAATGAATTAACTTGTATAATATTATTGTACTTGATACAACAGAGAAATTCCACGGCAACCTGAAGAGCAAGCTGTACGTGCGACCCAAGTCGAATGCCCTGTGCTTCGCCGTTCACCACTTCGCCGGCCGCGTCATCTACCAGGCGGAGGGATTCGTGGAGAAAAACCGCCACTTCCTGGCGCCCGAGGTCATTCAGCTGCTGCGAGCCTCGCAGGTGGAGGCTGTCCGCTACCTCTTCCAGTGTCCCATCACCAAGACCGGCAACCTCTATTCGGCCAGTCCGTCGCATTCTGTCAACGGCACCAATGTAAGTTACCTTGCAGTTCTTCCGTTTACAATGAGAAAAAACACTAATTATATTCATTATAACCTAATAGAATATTCAAATTTAAATTAATTACATTTTTATTCATTTACATTATTTTTCACCAAATGTAAAGAATTTCTGCATCGTCAGCATACAAAATTCAACATCAACTTATTCAATTATAACGGGTGACCCAGAATAACGGGAACCTTTAAAAAACCATAAAAACAAGTGTGGGAAGGGCAAAAATGATTTTATTTAAACTAATGAAAAGTTCAAGACTTGCCATTAAAATGGCTTCCTCCTGCATGAATACACTCTTTATTATTTTGTGTTGAGATTCCTGAACGATTGCTGCAACATTTCAACTGGAATATTGTTAATTTCATTCTGAATTGTCTGTTATAAATCAACCACAGTTATTGGTCAAGTTGTGAAAACGTTTGATTTGAGATAACTCCACAAACAGAAAATCGCAGGTGGACAGACAGATCCATAGGACCAGGAAACGCAACCTAATCGTGAGATTACACGGTTACTAAACAATACTCACTCGCACAGTTGCCATTGAATGCCGTGCAGTGTGGATTTCGCTCAGAATTTGATCAATTATTTTGAATTAATTAAAAATTAAAACAAATATAAAATGAAATCCGCAATATCCCAGATGAGATATTGCAGCGATCAATGAGGAATCGTCAACACCGATTTGAACAATGTATTCGTTCAGGAGGAAGCCATTTAAATGAAGTTGTATTGTCGAAAAGTGATAGATGTTATTAATAATTTCTCAAATGGCAAGTCTTGAACTTTACATTAGTTTAAATAAAATCATTTTTGCCCTTCCCACTTTTGTTTTATGGCATTTTTAAAAGTTCCCGTTATTCTGGGTCACTCGGTACAAAATCACAAATTCATAAAATACATAATAAGACACTAAATAAGTTTAGTAACTGTTATAAGACTACAAGTTTTTAAATCCAATGAATTTGGATCTAACTTAGTACCTTGACTCTCATACTATTCATACTTGCTTGGCCGGAAATAGTCCTGTTTATAACTCATATTGAGAATAATTTCTTTTCTGAACCGGGCACGTGCTCTAATACTGAGCATATGTATGGGATTCCAGCTTAGTTTTTTCAGTATACGAAAGTCGAATCTATGGAAAAAATAATGTTTCACTTTTCAACCATATCCGAACGTTTTCATCTCCGGTTTTTCGGTTTTATCTAATCTGTGAATTAGATATGATTGGTACTTCCACAAATATCAACAGACTAGCTATCAAACAACAAATATCAACAGACTAAAAGATATCGATACGATAATGTAAAGTTTTTCTTCCACATCCCAGCTCTATGTGCTCTGTGTGCTGTTGTCTGTTGTGTTTGTTCTTCAAACATCATACTGTATATTATACTATAAACAGGCCTCATTCTCACACTCATTATTATTATTATTATTAGCGTATGGCTTTGAATGGTGGGGAGACCCAAGGGTAGTTCCACCTCGCCTCATAGTCCAAAGTTCCCTAATGGGAAACCGGACACTAAGTTTAGAGTGAGCACAATACTTTAAATTTACACTTTTCACTTTTGAATAAAGTTCATTTTGATGTTAAAAAGTCCAAACATATACAAAACCGAAACAAAACACAAAACCACTAAGACAAATTTAGAAAATATTGAATTTAGACAATAAATTTGGACACTCATAATACTAGGTACACTTCAAATGTCGGTGTTAACACAATCCAACAAACTAGATCTTTTTCAAACACAAATTGCTTCTATATATTACATATTTTGTTTCGTAACTTTCAACTTTATTCCAATCCGAGTAATCTTTTCAATGTTGCTTCTCCTTCAATTTTCAAAAAACACCTCAAAAATTGGTTATTTGAGGTTGACGAGGCCGTCTCGCTTATCGTTGCCGTGAGAGGTCGGCCCCGTTGACTTGGTTTACTTACACTTTCCCATCTCTCTTCGATGCTCGGAACATGCTATATATACACTTTTTCATTTATTAATCCTCTTCAAACTTCAAAGAATTTAATTTTTGGTTCACAGCTTCTTTAAAGTTTCTGCATCTTCTATCAATCTATCTTCATTTTATTTTTTTCTTCATTATCTTTATTTTCTTTTCAGCTTTTCCTCTAATTAATATTTAAAACATTCATTTCCTTTTCAAATTTTCCTACAAGTCTCTTAATATTAGGGTTATGTGTAAGAGAGGGCCGACTGCGCCCTATCTTCGCCCTCCCAGGTCAAAATAAAGGCAGTCATTCAATTCAATTCAATATAAACTCAACTCTAGCTTACGCACAGGAAATATGTTGCCTATGTAAGCTTTTCCCTTTATTATTTATGATAACAGCAGTTCATTATTAACTCATAAACCTAGCATTGTTTTATAAGTTCTATATCATTAAGTCAAATTTATTACAGGGTTTGTTTTATTTTAATTTAATTTAGTGAAATTAAGTTAAAAATTAATAATGTATCATTTTTAAATGCAGATTTTTGTTGTATTTATGGAGGAAATAAATTTGATTTGTTAGGAGCGTTGCGCGAGCGTGATGGCGCTGCAATCGCAGTCGCGCGCTCAGCAAACAGCTGCTACCTATTTCCGCTACTCACTGATGGAGCTGCTGCAGAAGATGGTGTGCGGCTCGCCTCAGTTCGTGCGCTGCATCAAGCCCAACGACAGCCGGCAGCCGCGTCTCTTCGACCCGGCCAAGGTCGTGCGCCAGCTGAGGTACACCGGCGTGCTTGAGACCATTCGCATACGGCAGCACGGATTCTCGCACCGGATTCCGTTCGCCGAGTTTCTCAAAAGGTGTGTGCCCTACCACAATTATTTCTCTCTATCCAATGTATTCTATTAATATTTGTTGTGAGATTTCAGTCTTCAGTTATTATATAGCAAAAAGTGTTATATTCTGTTATATGGAAAATTATATCTAAACTATCTGAATATACTGATATAATGAGATATACTGAGTGAGTCATATTCCCTTCAATAAGTTGGAGACTATTGTAGATATAATACTGTAACTTTCAGGATAAGTTACTGGTCGAAAACTCTACCTTTTGTCGTACAACTGAATTTCAACTCCTCATAAGGGGGTGACTTAGGGGTTGTAACTCGAATATTTTAAATGTAAACACCCATTGTGTGATACATCATTTCAAAGGTCTTTTCAAAACAAGGAAGATATATCACTTAAAATGTTCTCTGATACTTGTATCCAAAATGGCAGCTGATTGAACTTTATCAATTATTTCTATAAAAACTAAAACTTCAATCAGCTGCCATTTTTTATAAAAGAATCATAGAACATTTTTATGGATGTCATCTTTCTTATTCTAGAAAGACCTTGAAAATGATGTATCCTTGAATGACAAGACCTTGAATGACTACACAATGGGTGTTAACATTAAAAATATTTGAGTTACAACCCCTCATTTCCTTAAAAACTAAAACTTCAATCAGTGGCCATTTCGGATACAAGTGGGCTATCATAGAACAATTTATCTGATGTTATCTTTCTTGTTTTAAAAGGCCTTAAAATGATTTACCACACAATGGGTGTTTACATTTAAAATATTCGAGTCAACCCCTAAGTCACCCCCTTATGAGGGGCTGAAATTCAGTTTTTACGTCAAAAGGTTTAGTATTTGATCAATAACTTATCCTGAAAGTTACATCATTATATCTACCAACTTATAAGTCTCCTCCAACCTATAAGTCTCCAACTTATTGAAGGGTCCCCATCCATATGACTCACTCTATATAGTACTTGTGTAGGAAAGGTAACTCCTTACAGTAAAATTTCAATTCTAAAAGTTATTGGAAAGGTGGACTACTAGAACTTATTTGTTAAATGTTTGTTGTTCTAAGATGCAACTATTGGTATCAAAAAAGTTTATTTGCATTGGAAAATGGCTCTTATGAATTGAAAAGTAAACATGGTTTACAGCATTTATCTTTGGTTTTTCGTTTGATAACAATTATCTATTCAGTAGCATTCAAACAAATAATACAATTTCACATTGATTTCCATCTGTAAACCATAACATGTTATTTACATTAATGAAATTAAAATGTTACGGTACTAGATGGTTTTGATTCCATCTCAGCAAGAACGTTATTTGTCAGTAATAATATTGCAGATAGAAGAAATATTATTTCTAATCCAATCTATAAGAATGAAAAATAAGATATTATTTTGTAGAAAAGATAATTCCTTACAGTTGTATGTTTTCAATCTACAGTTTTTTTAGCAAAAAGTGTTATATGGCAGTTATATTCAGTTTTATGAAAGAAATTATATCTAATCTATTTGAATGAATAATAAGATATGAAGAGATTTGTATAGGGAAGGTAATTATTTCAGTTTTGACAGCTATTCGATTTTAATCTCAAATATTCTTGAGAATGTGGAGTTCAAGAAATATTTTTTACTTTCCTTGCCCTATTACCATAGGTAAGGAAAGTATTGCTTTCAAAAAAAATTGAGATATCTCAATTTCTAAAATTTTATACGTTTCAAGGTCCCCTGAGTCCAAAAAAGTGTTTTTTGGGTATTGGTATGTATGTGTGTGTGTATGTGTGTGTGTGTGTGTGTGGTGTGTGTGTGTGTGTGTGTGTGTATGAGTGTATGTGTGTCTGTGTACACGATATCTCATCTCCCAAGTAACGGAATGACTTGAAATTTGGAACTTAAGGTCCTTACAATATAAGGATCCGACACGAAGAATTTCGATCAAATGCAATTCAAGATGGCGGCTAAAATCTCAAAAACAGGGGTTTTCGTGATTTTCTCGAAAACGGCTCCAACGATTTTAATTAAATTTATACCTAAAATGGTCATTGGTAAGCTCCATAAACTGCCACAAGTCCCATACCTGTAATTTCAGGAGCTCCGCCCCATCATCTATGCAAAGTTTGATTTTAGATTCCCAATTATAATGCTTCAGATACAATCTAAACAAAACATTTCAAGTGGAAAAGATTGATCATAAAATCTCTACAATTAATGTTCAGTAACATTTTCACCTAAAATTGAAATAAGCTCGAAATTCGAGAAAATGTGATTATTCAATTGCAAACTGTTGGCAACTGTTGATTCTATTAAATCATTCACTATGAAAAGATAGCAGACCTCGTGTGTCTCTAGCGTTATTGTCCTGTCACCATCTGGCTCAGATCTTCTAATAATAGACTTGAGATGCGCGTAAACACTAGCGTCAGGTGATAAATTTTCATAACGGCAAGGAAAGTTGTGTGAGTGCGCCACACCAGATTTTTTTCTAGTTGTGTTTCTTTTTACTAACAATCTTTAATGTTAGTAAATACCTACCATACGTTCTACTTGTACAGAAGCTAAAAAAGGTGATGAATGTGGAAGTATTCAAAATTCTCAAGAACTTTAACGTGTATAAACTACCTCCAAAAACTAAACTCTTGAAATGAATTCTAAAACTTTTTAATTCGGTATTAATGTTTGTAGGTACTGTTTCCTGGCGTTTGGCTATGACGAGCGAGTCATTGCTTCAAGAGATACTTGCCGGCTGCTTCTCGTTCGCTTGAAAATGGATGGCTGGGCTCTCGGAAAAACCAAAGTCTTCCTCAAATATTACCATGTAGAATACCTAGCTAAGCTTTATGAAGAACAGGTAAGAATATACTGTCCATACTGTATACCGTCCATGGTTTCATCGAGTGAATTTCAATTATATTGTAAACTTAAAATATATATCGTAAATCGTTTGATCCAAAATATTGATTTGATTGGTTAGGAAGGCCTCGAAAGTTATACCACAGATAAAATAAGTAATACTAAGTCCTCTCTGGTTATACACAATAGAAAATTTTTGTATTTTGGCTATAGTTTCTGATTTTCTATTTTCGCTGGTACTCCTCCTCCCCCTTCACTAAATTTCAAAATTACTGAGGAATCTTGCTCAGAATTAATTGTACTTTCGCATGATGTGTAATTTCCATCATTACTCTATAATACTCCAATTGGTAAAAGTTGTATAGAGTGGAAGCAGTGAGTTTCCATAATTTTCAAAAAAAGCTTGAAAAATACCCAATTTTTGAAAATCTGTAGCTCCTAAACCAAAAATTTTAGAATCCTGCGCGACCACTAAATTAATTGGGAATTTTGTTGTTTTTAATTTTGTTGAGATTGCTTTTCTTCGAAAACCCCGAGGTTTTCAAAATAAAATGGAAAATTTGAAAAACGTCCCACAATTTAGGGGTTTTGTGGTTTATAGGGGTGAAGCCGCCCTCTGGCGTATCAGAAAATTCCACATTAGAATTCAGCGCCCCAAAATACATTTTAAACCGCCTAGAAAAATTATTTTGGGACGATTTGAAATTACCATTTGACTAGACTACTAACCGCAAAGGACTGTGGAAGTTTCATTTAAAAAAATATTATTTGAAGCTATAGTATATATGCTTCCAATGGCACCAAACAATATAATGTTTAAACGATTATAAGAATTGATCTATCGGACTCTCCACCGACAAAAAGCCATAGGCCTACGAATTCGTAAGAAGAAGGATAGTAGAATGTAGAGATGTTGAAGACATTTGCTTCATCTGTTACATACTGTACCTATAAGTTTTTTTCAGTTCTAGTGGTCGTCAACTCTTGATTCATAATATATATTGATTCCATTTTTTCTCATTGTTGGATAATACTGTACTCATAACTAAAAAGGGGTTAAGTCACAAAATGCCGATTTTGACTTTTCTACTTGTTCTTATTCAGAAAAATTTTTCTCTTTTTTGGTATAAAGGATTTAAGTCTATGGATTTAAGTCATCTCAGAAAAAATCATTCATCTTTTCTATAAATGATACAATAAGTCAACTCATAACCTTTAAAAGGTGGAATTAAATCTAATAGGTATAGGTAAAAATGATACAAGTCAACTTATAACTTTCAAGAAAAGAAATAGGTATTGATATAAATTATACAAGTCAACTCAAGATCAAAAAGGGTTAAGTCTTAAAATACTTTGATACAAAGGGTTTAAGTCGTACACATTTTTGTTTACACCTGTATAAAAAATGTCAATATAAAAGACCATTATTGAACACAGTAAAAATGTGAAGAAATATGTAAAGCAACAATAATTAGCGTTCCAATACTTTCAATAATGGTTCATAAATTTCATACAGAATTTTTTGAACTTTGTTTTTGCTCTCCTGAAAAATCATGGAAACTGACTTAACACCTCTCTATTTATCAGTACAGTAGGGGTATGAATGTCCATCATTGTCCTATAGATCACTCTGGAAGTGAATAATGTTTTGATTGATGTAGAGCCTATTTTATAGTTTATTGTATGGTTTTTCTAGATGAGAAAGATAGTACTGGTGCAAGCAGCTGTTAGACGGTGGCTGGCCAAAACTCGTTACCAGAAGGCTCGATGGGCAATGGCGTCGAGCGTGGTCACTCTGCAGCGTTACGTGCGCGGCTGGATCGCGCGCAAGACCACCGAAACCATCAAATCCAAGCGACACGCCAAGGAGCAACACATGCTCAAGAAGAACAACAAGCTGGCAAGGGAGATAGAAGCCAACAACGAAGCCAATAAGGAGAATGATCTGACGCCCAACCAGATGGCTGAGTTCAGGAGCAGGAATATCAACTCCGAAGAGATACCGACGCCCTGGGGAAATGTTCAAATGAAACGGAAACTGTTCTGCCAGCCTGAAGACAAGGATGAGGCTGCCACTGTCATACAGAGTCGTAAGTTATTATACTAATAGTTCTGTGAACAGTAGACCTCGCGCTCAGTAAGTTACATTGACCTGTTGTTATGTTTTCTCAAAAAATGATAAATAATTTAATTTGAAATGTCTAGAAAAAATCCTAAATAAACATAGAGCTTTCTGTCCTATCGTACTGTGACGTGTCGTCCCGGAATGTGAGTGTGAGCGCTGTTATCAGGTCTGGCTGCAACTGTCTACAACGTTGATGGAAAGATACATTTTCAAGATGTTCGATGTTTTTGAACGGGTAGTATTATAGTCCACTAGACAGCTGATTTATGATGAATAATTATTCTAAATTCTGATTTTTACGGTAATATTGTCGTTCAAAGGAGACTCCTTTTCCTTTTGTATTATCCTTAAAGTGCAACATTTCAAAAAAAAACGTATGTATACGTTGACGCGAAATTCAAAAAGGAACATACCTGTCAAATTTCATGGAAATCTATTGCTGCGTTTCGCTGTAAATGCGGAACATAATTATGAACATAAAGAGAAATGCAAAACCGTCGAATTGAATCTTAGACCTCACTTCGCTCGGTCAATGAATATATTTTAACTTTCTCATTCAGGAGTGAAGTGATTACAGTAAGGTGTGATCACATTGCATATACCTTACACCGTACAGAGTAGGTGAAAATTATAGAAACAGCTTAATATTTCTTTTACAAGGATAATTTCACTGTAGGTTTCGTTGGATATCCTTCTACTACTCTTGTAGTTTCCACAGATTCGACAGATACTACTTTTCTATTACTTCAAAATTTTGGTCCACCATTTTGAATTCAACTTAATTTTTTGAAATGAGAAGTTTGTCATATGATACGTGATTTCGATACGGAATTTCAAGAGAAAATGAAAGGCGAAAATCACACATCAATATCTTTATCACATACTTCATACAACTGCATGGAAATTCTTGTGATGTATAAAAAAACAATCTAATTTTTTATTTCAATGTTATTCTATCAAAATTCAAGAAGGAATAGTTTAAGGTATAATGAGTAATGCAGACACAGAGATAACATAGTCACACCATATATTAATTAGACTAGAGTAAGTAAATAATTAAAAAGCCAAACTTAATTTTTTGAAATGAGAAGTTGGTCATATGATACGTGATTTCGATACGGAATTTCAAGAGAAAATGAAAGGCGAAAATCACACATCAATATCTTTATCACATACTCATACAACTGCATGGAAATTCTTGTGATGTATAAAAAAACAATCTAATTTTTGATTTCAATGTTATTCTATAAAAATTCAAGAAGGAAAAGTTTAAGGTATAATGAGTAACGCAGACACAGAGATAACATAGTCACACCATATATTAATTAGACTAGGGTAAGTAAATCATTGAAAAGCCATAGCTATCAGCAATATTTATTGTTTAACAAATTTCCGCGCACAATCAGGATCCAGCCAACAAAAAAACGCATTCCAACAATATCATATTGGCTGAAGCAAAGTGCTTTTTACTCAACTGAAGAGTATCTTAATCTTACTGACATCAATAACTGGACTGGTAATTGATTTGTAATCTTAATTTTTGTAATATGTTTGACTGGGTCGCGTGTTGCGCCCAACGATCTATATATACTAACACATGTATAGTATGTTAGTATATATAGATCGTTGGTTGCGCCCTCACTAAGTGATAAAGCCTATTGTTTACTGATTGGTCAATAAATATTCTTATTCTTAATGATTGTAATTTCTCTTTCAATCACTACCATAATTTGTAAGTTATTGGATGAACGATTGAAATTCTAAAATGGAATAAATTTATTGTGCAAACTCTGAGTTCTGTTGCTCGGTGTATTCGAATGTGAAACTGATTAGGGAGCCATAGTATCTAAATTGTGAATCTATGTGTGACGTAAGACTGTATCAAATATAACTAAACAAAAATAATTATGTGGCTTGTAAAGTATTAAATTTGGGTAGATAAAAATTCCTAACAGAAACAGTAATAGGTCTGAAAATAAAGTAACTGGCTAATATCGCCAAATAGATAATAACTAAGATTAGATAGCATCAGCTTGTTCTGGCTAAATGGTACAAAAACCTAAAAAGGATTTGAAGGAATTCTGTTGCTCACAAATAGATTATTATATAAAATATTTGAAGATTGAGGTTATGTACATGTATTCACGGATCGGTGACCTAGAGATCGATCAAACCGAGAAACGTAGAATCTGACCAAAACCCCTTGGCAGAGCTTTATTGCAATCAGATGGTGTGCAATGTGAAAAAACATCTGATCACGTGGCTAATTATTAGGTAGCATGGAATTAATATTAATGTATAGAATATTAGCTAGCATGTAAAGAGCATAAATAAAAAACCAAATAAAAATAATTTAATGTATTCAGGAAATAAGAGGTACCAGGCGCATGAATACCGAATAAAATTTGCATGCACCAATAGTAAAACAGCAGTTAATAGGCGGCAATTGTAGGCCAATTCAAAAATATTTATATATATTTCTATAAATGTTCGGAATCTATGTTGAATTGTTGTATAGTCTATGTTATCGATATGGCTCGAAAGCAAAGAAATTATTAATCATACAATCTAAGCAATATTTTGGTATTTTTTGTAAGATCTATTTGAACCTAAATGGCGGAGGACTAAGATATTTAAATTTTATGCTAATTGAAAGTCGGAAATAGGATCTGTAAAACTTGAGAAAGGAGAACCAGCACTCGCCAGCCAAATGCCACCATAAGAGGACCCCAAATATTTTAGAGCGTAGTACCTTGCTAATGATTTTGTAAAAGTTAAAGTTAAATCAAATTATTAAATTTCTTAAAAGACTTCGTGATGCTATTGTGAAGCAGAAGTCATTTTCATTTTTAATTAAATTTATAACCCCTTGGAGGAGACGATTCCGGCTACCATATTCCAGGACCACATGGAGTTGGATCGACATCGGCGGCTTACAAGAAGATTTTCGACACGTGAGTGATAAATTTGAATTAGTGATGGGCGCCCTAGTGCTTCGAATTAATCTAATAATCAAAGCTAGCTCGCCGAAAGGGTTTTTATTATAAATTAAGAAATTAATAAGAGTAATACTTGCGCAAGTAAAATTAGTATTAAAGGTATTTTATTAAAAGAAAAAAGATAGATCAATATTTCAGAAATTTCTATTAAATCAAAGAAGTACAAAATCTAGGCTATTAAAACATATGCATATGATATTTAATTTTTGCAATATAATTTGCGATAGTTTATTATAGCTCTAATTCACTAGATGAATGGCTCTACCTATTCCGTCAGGTGCCGAATCTTGCACCCTGAGATAAAAATATATATTCGATACAAAGAAATCTACTAAGTACTAGAGATTTTAATATATATATATTGGATTATTAGTGGCTAATTTATCAAGCTGATCTTAAAGCACATATTTTTTAATTGAGTTGTCCAAGTCGACAAGTATTAGCAAGCGCATATCGCAGCTACATGCAAAAGAATGCATATGATTTTAAGATAAAGGCACATGGTAATGATTCGTGCCATAAATCTAGAATAAAGTTTAGCCTGTGATATTTTACTGATTTCAATTATTGTTCTATTTTTATATTATATTTTTTATCGCTCTTTATATATTTTTTGCCTCGATTTATTTTTTGCATTATTTGTTTAATATATGTATGAAACGTTTATGGTGTGCAATTTATTTTTTATTCCTCAACGCTATAGTATAAGTATCATATTTATATATATATTTATTTTTTATTGAATTACAAGAGTTATAGGAGAAGCCCATACCTAGGCCTATCAAGATTTTTGAGACTGAATCCTATTAAAAAACCACGACCTAATTATACAATTATATCAAATCTCATGCTTTACCGACTGATGCCAAGCAGGAGGCTAATCGTTATTAAATATAAAGAATAACGTGACAGGCTTCAATAAATCTTTGAGCTTTTAAAAGATTAATTGACAGGGTGTAATCCTACTGATAGATTATGGTGTGTGTTACTTGATTTAGAGATGCTTCAATATTCATTATTATTATTATTGAATCCTTTATATCCATGACTATTTAATGTTATAATTTTCATTTTTCCAGATTTCAGAGGATATACCGTTAGAAGAAAATATGGCCCTGAAGTAGCGAAAAGAAAACAGTCAGTAGAACAGGTAACAAAATAAGCTAAGTAATTCAATAGTTGCTTATAAAAATAGGTGTAAACAACTAAATATAGCATAAGCAAAGCGTGAACATAAAAACTCTGAACAATCATTTGTACTCAAATTGACAAGAATAATAATTATTACTCATAAGTGACGTCTATTGAGACAATTATTACTCTCATAAGAAAGCTTGGCCCTCTGATCGGTTTCCAGGCGGCCTCTTGGGTTTTTATTAAGCGAAAAAGTATCAATCTTGGAAATTCTGAAAGCACCTTACATCTCGAAAATTCATCTTTATTAGATATCATCATTTGAATCAATTTATTGAGCTTAAAATGATGTTCAAGACACCAGTTATGTAGAATCTCAAAATCTTTTCTTGTAAGGAAATTCATGATTTGTTAATTCAGATTTATTATAACCAGTAATAATGTTCCTACATTTTCCAATATTGCTAATATAAATAATAAGTCAGTAACTCAATCATGCTCTTAAAATTTCAGAAAGCTGTTCTTGTTAATCCAGTGAATCGTCAATCCACTGATCGTCAAGCCCAATTGATAACATTATCTCAAGATGTAAGTTTTTAATACGCAATACTAATAAACCTCCTTCAATTTGGTGTTTTTTCTTTAATCCTAGAGACCTTTGAACAATGTGGCCTATTTTGAAATGTTAAATCAGGTTGTTAACAATCAGATTATTACCTGGAACTATTTATCAGGACATAACAGAACTATTATCAGGAAGATCAGTAGCTACCTTTTCACTGTTTCTTATTTTTCTCTTTAATTCCTTTCTTCTTCTATAGACACAATCATGTTATTAATAAGAACAATTTTTGTGTAGTTGAGAAGTTGATATTGTGGTAATTATTCATATTGAATGAAAAAAGACTAAGAAATTGTCAAAAAACCACTGATTTATTGATAATTAGAAAGACCGGTTTCGGTTATTACACCATTGTCAATCTCTGATAAACTCTTATCAGAGATTTATCAGAGGTTTATCAGAGATTGACAATGGTGTAATAACCGAAACCGGTCTTTCTAATTATCAATAAATCAGTGGTTTTTTGACAATTTCTTAGTCTTTTTTCATCCAATAAGAACAATTTATTCAAAATCAGTAATAGATGGTATTGATATCTTAATGTGCATTGAGAATAAACTGTATGATGAATCATGAATGCACTAAATCCAAACATTTCCCGTGTTGAAGAGTTATGAAATTTTTATCACCAAGTTTACAATGTCAGTTTGATATTACAGCTATCTTGATAGCCTACCAAATATTTATCTGCTCGCTTACTAATCTGTTAGGCTGTCAACGAATGTTTGACAAATACTGTATGTTTGTTGAGGGACGAACATTTTTAGAAGCTTGGACATTGTTTGCATAACGGAAACTAGCAAACTGTTCGACCAAATATTATATAATTTCCCCAAACTGCTTCAACAAACGTTCGTCAAACATTTGCCAAGTGTGAACCTAGAGAGGAAATATAATTTTCCTACAGTTACGTTGAAAAGTGGCCATTGCTGCACTGATTACAGAACGCAAAGAATCACTTTTCCGCTCTAGTGCGGGAAAAATTTTTCTGCAGTCCAGATTTGCAACATGGCAACGCAAAATACTTAGTAGGTTATATGGAGCAACAGTGCAGCAAAATCAAAATGAAGTTGGTAACAGTGACTGCTGTGGCTGCTATAGTGAGCAGAGGTGCAACCAAGCACAACGCGCTAATTATTATTCATTATATATTATAACCAAGGACAACGAGGACTTTAGGATTTTAGGATTAAGGTTTTTATCAATAATATAATTACACAGAGAAACATTTGATGCATTTCAGGCAATTTTACCCATAATTACCCACTTTTCATATTCAATGGTAACTGTAGGAAAAACTTAATGTGAAATACGTGCGCAAAGTTCCTCTGCTGCACTCAAGAAACCATTCCGCACTCGCCTACGGCTCGGGCGTAAACGTTTCTTTCGGTGCAGCAAACTGTCACTTTGCGCACTAGTTGCACAAATAACTATTCCAATACATTATCATTCTAATTTCCAATTGTGCCTCTTTTTCAGGTACATATGAAGAACCAGGATGTTCACAAATATCTGCGACAAAATAAGCAAGGAATAAGACTGAAAGAAGTTGAAGAAACAAAACGAAACTTTGTTCCGGTAGGCCTGGTCCAATTATTTTAAGATTTACTTGTCTGTAATTCCAAAGATAACTTAGATGTTAAATTTGATGCTAGTTGAACCTTGTAGAACACTGGATATTAGAGAAACAAAGAATCAATAAGATATTTCTGTTTCAAGTGCTCAGATGCTCTCATTGTCAAAGTTGTACCTTATATTTGGTATTCGACAACGATATCAAGTATCAATCTGTAGTAGACTGTCTCAATCTTACAACAAGTGATATTTGTGAAAATTTTGTCGTTTTTTGCAGTATCTGAATATCTACTACAATATCAATTGCAATTCTTCCAATGAATAAGTAGTCACAATTTTTCCGGTCTATTCAGTTACTTTCAATTCAATTCCAAAACCCCAGATGATATGTTTGAAGTAACTTTTTTGATTTGAAAATATGTGTTCAATTGTTACAGAAAGCAGTTGTCCATGAAGTGGCCAAGAAGCATGGAGCTAGCAACAACAATAATTATTACCAATCTGTTCAAGATGAGATGAACAGGTGAGTAGTGCTGGGAGGTTGAGTTATAACATATAGAGGAAAGATAGCAGAGAAGATATGCTCTTCTCTTTCTTAAGATAGAAATAGTTATTTGTGCAACTAGTGTGCAAAGTGACAGTTTGCTGCACCGAAAGAAACGTTTACGCCCAAGCCGTAGGCGAGGGCGGAATGGCTTCTTGAGTGCAGCAGAGGAACTTTGCTCACGTATTTCACATTAAACTTTTCCTACAGTTACCATTGAATATGAAAAATGAATAATTATGGGTAAAATGATGGCTGAAATCCATCAAATGTTTGTGTGTGTGATGCTATTATTAATAACAACCTTAACTCATTTAAAAACTAATAATCTAATTGAAGTTGAAAATTCTCAGCCAAAATTCTCATTTTTATTCATTCAAGAATCAGAAAAAATACAGATAGAACAAAAAATTCACATTCAACATACACGCGATTCAGAAATTTAGACTTTTGCTCAAATTACCGAGAAAAATGCTCAATGTAAACTGAGAAATATTTATAAAAATAACATAGACAACAGAGAATATTTATTGTAGTATTATTATGTTTTTTATTATTTCTATTTATATGAATATTGAACGGTAATCATTTAACCTCAAAATTCGAATTTTATAATGTATATTTGCTACTTTTCTCACTTCTTGCAGTTGAAATAATGATAATTATTATCAATAGAAAAGAACTATTATTTATTATTAAATGATAAGTATTTATTAAATGATGATTATTTAATTACGATTTAGATGAACATTATTCTTGTTTCGGATTTCTAGATTTGGATCTTATCATAAATGTAGGGTAGCCATTGAAATGATTCTCATCTAAATCTAACCACAGTCATTGTTACCAACTTAATTTTTGTTTTCGTGCACTAATCCTCCATTTAACCCACCAACTATTTTGTGTTGCCATGTTGCAAATCTGGAGTGCAGAAAAGATTTTTCCCGCACTAGAGCAGAAAAGTGAATCTTTTCTGTAATCAGTGCAGGAATCGTCACTTTTCAAGGTAACTGTAGGAAAACGATATCTTGATGTTGCTTCCCATGACGAAACACTATATAATAACTTTGTTGTAGTTCAGATACTGTGTTACTTGTAAATATTTGAAAACAATATTTTCTCTGGTTATACTCCAGCAATGCTAATAAATTTATTTGAGGAAAATAAATATGGTAATTTACAACATCTTCCATCTATTCATCTTTGTCCAGTTCAAAAAACATCGTCCAGAAATTTTGTCCCTACTTTCTTTAACAGTGTTTTTCCACTTTCGGAGCTGATTCAATACAGTAAACAGACTGATACAATCATAGAAGCTATTTTGTAACAGATTTATTGAATGAAGGAATCTATTACCTCAAAGGAAAGAACATATTTATCAAGGAATTATTATTTAAATATTTATCAAGTCCAGTAGAAATCTTGACTTTTCTTCAATTAAGTTCCTCACTACTTAGATTTTGAACTACTGTAATTCAAAATAATAATATAATAAATTAAAGTGGACGATCAAAGCAATGTTGATGAATCTAACCAACAAGTGGAGACCTCCATACTAAACAGAGCAGTGAACTGAGCACAGCCATGATGCTTTGCAACCTCCAGATGCCCTGTGATTGGCTTAACTGGAGAGTGTGAATTTTGCTGCAAAACATCTACTGGTAAATGTGACTTTTGATATCCAAATCATGATTTTCAATACTATTTTCAGGTCTGTAAAGTGTAAATGTTATACAAAACAACCAGACAGTCTGATTCCCCTTTAAAATACGAGCACAGCCATACGAATAACTCAATTACTCAGAAAATGGAGAATGTGACTTTTGCATCTACAACACTCATATCAAGGAACGTTTTCCTGATATTAGGTGCTATTTAAGGTACTAATGTTTCCGTTTGAAAATTGATGACTCACTTCAAAAACTTAAATTCTTCCTATAGCACAAAAATGTGAGAAGTCAACTTCCAACTCTACGTGTGGAAGCCTATTTACATGGCTCATTATTCCACTTCAATATATATATATATATATATATATATATATATTATATATATATATATATATATAATGTGACTGTTATATGGGGTTGGGGAATTATTTTTATAAGCTGTGAAGTTGTTTTTTGCTGAAGATATATTATCACTGAAATTCACAAACTCATAAAACTTGAAATTGATAATATTGTTGTGAGATTCAACACCTTGAGCAATCTCCAAACTTTGGTACTGTAGAAATCTGTTTGTATTTAATACACTGATTATTTCCAGTATTTCTTCAGGATCAGACGAAGAGCCATCCATGTGGGATTTACCTATTATTCAGATTGAGAATCAACTGCGACCTGAAAGGTATCGCTTGATTGCTTTCACACGACCAGCAATGTGTGCTGTAAAATCTGCAATCTAGAGCACAAACTCCACCTTTTAGAGTGTTTTTCAAAAATAGAGACGTTTAGTACTAATCAATTGCTTGAGCACTTGAAACTTTGTTTCCATAATCTTCACCTCGTGCAGCTTGATTGGAATTAGAAGATTTTTTGTTGTTTGGAATTTAAATTTTCATGTAGGATTAAATTGAGTGGTCACTGAAATCGACGTATAGTGATATCAAAATATTGAATTCAGTTTATTTTATTTGAATTTATTGATGTTAAATATTGAATGGAGAGGTCTTTGTTAGAGAAAAAGAAGGTTACAATTTCCATTCAGTTCAGTATTTCACATTTTGAGTGACTCATCAAGCTTGTAAACTCCACTCACTCCATGTTTTCTAAGCTTATAAAATAATAGAAATCGTGAGTAATCTACTCATCCCTGAGAACCCCTGAAAACCCCAGTTTTTTTCCTAAAATCATAAAATATGAGTTTTCATGACTAGATTTTCCTAGTTGCCTTGTGTTTAACATTTTGAAAAATTTTACCTACTATTTTGAATTCAGATTTGTTGATGCAAGTATATTATCTAGCAAAACCCGCTGTTCATTTACACAACACAGTTCGTGTTTGATAGTAGAAATCATTGAAAATAATTCGTACTGTAGCCTACCCAGCTTGCCTTAATTATAAGTTTTTAATTGCTAGACGTTTTCAATGCTCATTTATATTTATAATTGAGAAGTATTGTAAGCTATTCAACTTGTGGAATGATATGCTTTGTTTAGCAAACATGGAAAGGATCCCGTGTTGTCCATAGTCTAAAAATTTAAAAGAATAAACTCTTCAAAATTAAATAATTATTATTTAAGGAAAATCCAAATTAAATGCTGTAATTCACCCCGAAGACTTCTGCTACTGCAAATATTGACAACAGGGTAAACAACTAGATTACCATATTCATTAGCATTTGAATAATAATTGTAATATCTCAGTAATTTCCAAAATGTATTCAATGATACTTTGATTTCATCGATTCAATGTTTCGTTTTGAACTATTTTGACGGACACTACAGTCTAATTTTTGGATAATAGTTATTAAACACTATAGTGAGGTCGTCCACGTTATAATGGCAGTGTTTCATTAGCAATGGTATTGCTATCCTTGTCTATCATTCAACAAAGCGTATAGCGCTATCTCTTTCTTGCTTTGTTCTGTTGCCAGATTGACTTTCAACAATGTAGAATCAATAATTAATTGACAAAATAATTCATCTTCATTATGAAATTATTGAAAAATATAATGTCTTGCTTAGTAAAATATGATTGATTATGTTAAACGAGAATGAACAGTTAATATTACATCAATAAAACTGTATCAGCTATAGTCTATAAAAGGCATTGATGAGACCGAAGATCGGCAACGTTGTTTTCCTATCTTTCTTCACTGCCATTATAACGTGGAGCTCACTATAGTACTCACATGCAATCTATCTTTTCGAACCAAATGATGATAATCGATTTCTATTTACTAGAAATAATTCATCAATTTATAAGATTTCTGTTTTATTTCTCAGACCTCGAATGGTGATGTTGGACATGGGATCTGAGCGAAAGGACCTGATGAACTGTGCTAGAAACAAGAACAAACCTCTGTGGTCAGGTGCACCAGTTAATCCTAGGTAAGACGTATCTCTGTGTTCATTCAACATTTTTCTATGTTTTCAAATGTTACTCCTTATTCTTCATTTATTCCAATCTGAAGTAGAATGATATCCACTTACATTCAGTATTTTTACTCATACATTATCTTCAATTCCATTCCATTGTAAAAATGAAACTTAAAGTTGTATTTATTGTTTTTCACATTTTTCTTTTGCTTGACAATAAGGAATTGACTTTTCAACAGGTGAATCTCTCAAATTCTCATTTATTTTAATTCCGATTCGTTGATGCAAGTATTTTATCATCTAGCAAACCCCGCTGTTCAGTTCAAAAGACTTTAATAAAGTTGACCATTGGTATAATATATTGTAAAACGATCAGGTTATTAGAGAGTGGAATAAGACATAAGTACAGTAATCAGAGGTTTGATTGGTTCACAATATTTGTGAAAATTTAGTTTTTAGAAAAATTTAAACTATTTTCATTTTTCCAGTAGAATTTCAATAACCGGTATGTGCTTCCACAATAATATTAGCTAATTCTTCATTTTTCCGTATTGCTCCGAACACTCAACTCCTAAACTGAATAGTTCATCTTAGATTAGCTTTTGCTTCTCAGGTACAAAGGCTGCCTAACCACACGTCTCTTAAACCTCTGAATTTAATTACATCTCTTAATAATGATTCAATACTATACTGTTAATCTTGATTATTTCTTATTATTCTTCATCACTTAGTAATGTGTAGGCTATTTGTTTTTCTCATGAAAATAATATTTACTATTTACTCATTTATTATTCATTCCTATATCGGCTTTTATTGGCATCATACTCATCTATATTCTCGATTATAAAAATTGTTTTGCTGTGGAATAAGCTTTCACTTACAGAAGTGACGATCGTTTCAAGCTGGTTTAGGCCATGTTCAGAAATATGAGTCTGTTGATGGCCTATACCAGGTTGAAACGATCTGCTTTAAAAAAGTGCCAATTCCAGATTAAAAGTGTTTTAAATTCAACTTCAACCCTACAGAGATATACTAGAGCACTGAACGCCCCACTTTTTCCTCAGTACTGTGATGTTTTCAACCCTACATTCCTCATCATTCGTGACCTCTAATTTTCATAATGCTATTCTAGCTGATATTTATTGTTTGTGATGAAGAGTGGAGAAGAACAGATATCGTACACAATATTTCCGATATACCGTAGCCTATTATAATGTCCAATTCTCTAAGATCCAGTATTAGTAAATCACAACTTGTAGCCTAATTGAATTATTTTATTGAAGTGTGTGTAGATTCACCATCAAATTCAGTTAGTTTTATTTCATTCCACAATCACAATAGGAAATTGATGATTGGGAGAGAATCAACAGGATTAACCCAAAACTGTTTCTCTCCAATTTTGTTAATAATAGTCAAAATATGGTTTTATAAAAATCACAAAAATTTACAGTCCAAATATGCATTATACTAAAAAAACTGTTTTGCACACAGTTTCAATAGTAACTTCTAATTGAATTGGTTTTTTGTAGTTTTATGAAGTGTGCGTAACTTTACCATCAAATACAGTTATTTCATTTTGTTGCAGTGACGATTTTGAAAAGCCATTCACTAATTTTGATCTTCCATTTGTGTTGTTAAACTCCAATTCACAAAGCTGTTCATAAATGATTTTCATACTTGTCAATAATATAATTGTGTCGCAGTATCGATAGTGAAAAGCCATTCGCTACATGTGAACTTCCCTGTGTGTTTTAAATCCTAATCAAAAATCTACTCATGAATTATTTATTTATTTTTCACATTGTGTACAAATACTTAACATGAGGAAAGGCACAACAGACTCATGCCCAAAACTGTCCCATTTCCAATTTATACTATACTGTCCAAATCAAAATGTTGGTTATGTCACTTTCACTTTTCAAAATACAATTTACGCTCTTCAATACTCAGATAAACAAGCAAATTTTGAATCAAATAGATACTATTTGAGTCTAGAATGAAAAAATCTAAAACAGTAACTTAATAATATTACCGTATTCAAAAAGTCTAAATTTTGAATGAAACTAAAAATTTTTGAGCTAAAAACTTCACACTTTACAAAAAACTTTATTGTTATACTTGTGAATGATCGCTTTTTATTTGAATATCTGTTTAGAAGTAATATGCAACCGACTGACGATCTTACCGGGCCCTACAACTTTCGCAAATTTCTGCGACCAACCGAGCATCTTCCGACCGAATCGCTGCGGAAACGGCTGGGAGGCAGGTGTCGCGTCCCCAACCTCAAGGCCTTGTGAATGACAATCATCCAGATGCGGTTCACATTCTAGTCATCTCTATGAATCCTATCTCATCTCATTCCATTGTGTCCTACGAATTAGCGTTGTAGTGTTAATATCGAGAATATAATCATTATATGTACCTCTCCATTACCGTAATAGCATGAATGTGATTCAAAGATGTAGTTTTATTTTATTAATTACGAGTGTTCATTAAAATGTGTCAGGGACCACATTTTATCACAATATTGTAATAAGCTACCATAATCGTATGTAATGTGATATCCACAGTATTTCGTAATTTTATTTTATTCTTCACATTTTTATTGTAATATTTTCATCAAATTTATTATTAGATACTAATAGGCTTGTGAATCTTCTTCATTTCTCATTGAAAATTCCCATAAAGCATCATTTCAGTCGAGTAAAATAAATTTTCTTTCTGTAAAGTTTTACACTTGAAACAGAGAGATATCGTGGAATTTTTCAATAATATCAAGGTGAGATGAAAGTGGTGTGGAACTAAAAATATATCTTCCATTTTATTTATTCATTTCCTTGTTATTCATACCAGTTTCTCATTTATTTTGTTTTTAAAGCGTATATTTTACTGTTTAAAAACACTTATGGGCTACATCATTTAAATTAATAAAAACAATATAAAAACATGAAGTACCCTTTTTATTTGCTTAATTTTGAAAATGGCCAAAGTAGGCCGAAACTAGTTGTTGAAATGTTTTAAAGTTTAAATAAAATGGGTGTTTTTATATTGTTTTCTTTTTTAATTATACTGTATTTTTATCATCATGATCTCCACTATAGGCCAATTCGTTTAATGCTCTGCTTTAATCTATTTTTCATCATGATAATTATTGTGAAATTTCATTTTTTAAGACGATGTAAAAATTGTTTTACTTGTCTCCAATAATTCACTCATTCTTTGTTGCTCAGAATGACTTTGCTTCACTCTCATACTGAGAATGGAAAAATGCATAATACTGTAATTGTTTTACATCATTAGTTTATACCACAGAGATTGCTTGTGGAAAACCATTTGAAAATAATCAACATAGATCTTGTAATGTTGTAATTATTGTATGTTATTCGAGTTTGGAAACTTTACCAAGAAATAAAAATAATCCAATACGAGTTTTCTATGTAGAATTTCAATTATTAAATAATTTTTCTTTATTACCACTTCCTTATACCGTTTTTTGGATAATCTTCAGAATTTTAAAAAATGTGATTAGTACAAAATTCAAACTCTTGAAAAATAGTTTAGATACTAATAGTTAATGGATAAAATAGTTTGATTGGAAAATAAATTTAGTTTTATGTATGTTTTCTGTTATCCAGAGCAAACTCGCAGATGTATATTTTACTTGTTAATAGAAAAATCTGAATTTTGCTTTTCAAACGCTTCAAATACCGTAGTTCTGACTGTGTTTGAAAAAAATTCAAAATAAATTCATCTCACTAGTCGAAAATGGAAGTGATATAAGATATAATACCTTCATATTCTGATGTTTACAAAAAAATGAATTTGTAGAAACAAAATTCTGATATTGTATCTCATTGTTGATAAAAATAATAGATGTTTCTTGAAAATGATATTTTTCCAATCAGAATGTGCATTTAATTTAGAATAACTTAAAATGACCTGTGTACATCTTTTAGAATCTCAAACCAAAGACTCTAAAATTCAAATGATGTTTTTAGATGTTTAATGATCTTGTAACTTTTGTGAGATAGTGTTGCTTCGATCATTTATTTTATTGAAATCCAATACCTTTGTTATATTGTTTTTTATGTTGTTTTTGTAAAACTAGACTATATAAAAAGTGGATGAAATGTTGTTGGAATTATACATCACATTTTTATGACTTAATTTTCTTCATCTTCCTTTTCAATTTATTTAATAACATGGGTGAGTTGGTGAATATATGCTCAAAATTTTACCAAGATACTTCCAAGAACGTGTATTTAGAACAGTATTTTTAAATTTTCAATTTTTCCTCATTCTTATTTAAAAATGATTTTGCTTGAGGAATGGATAGGCCAGAAATAGCCATGACGACTAAGCCGTGGCACCCTTCAGTCTACCAGCGCTACCTGGTCGTGGGTTCGAATCCCCCCGGTAGACATGGATGTTTGATCATCTCATCTCAAATCAACCTTGCTCTTTCCATTACCCACGTAGAAGCGCAGAGCTCATCAACATCCTATAGGCATCAACCGCAGGAATAGAAGGGAATATAATCCACGGTGGAAGATTTAGAATGTAGAGATACTATCTCTACTAATAGAGATCCATAGATCCTAGCCTACTGAAAAGAGTTGTATGTATAAATAAGATCTGATCGTGAAACTTTCACCCCGCTTATCACGTTTTACAAGACGCTTTTTTGGAGAGGGACAGATTTTTAATCAAGCAAAAATTGAAAATCTTGAGAATTTCTATTGTGCATGTAGGACTCAACATCGATAGAAATAAAATCTATTAACAAACTTTTTCTCTATGTATTTAACACGACATGCAGTCAAAATTTAAGTAAATAATCAGATTCTATTGCTCACTGACTGTAGTACTTTCGACTGTCTCTCGATCATTTTCAACATTGTTGAATTAATAGTCAATAAGTAATAGAATCTGATTTACTTGAATTTTCACTGCATGTCGTGATAAATACATAGAGAAAAGGTGTATTACTAATACATCGCAGCTCGGAAAGGATCAAGAAACAATCATAAATGAATCTATCTCAAAATTCAAGTGTGAATAACAACCATGTGTGGCTAATCAAGGTCTGTGTGGTAAAGTGCTATTCTTTTAATATTATTTCACTTGATGAAGAACATGTTTGCTAAAGAATACTTTATTGGAAAGGATTAGCCAGATTCTTAAACGCGATTCAAAAAGTAGGTAGGTAGTTCTCCAAATTTACTATCCTTGTCATTGGGTCATACTTTAGATGAGAAGTTCAAAAATCTGGTGTGGCGCACTCACACAACTTTCCTTGCCGTTATGAAAATTGATCACATGACGCTAGTGTTCACGCGCATCTCAAGTCTACTATTCAAAGATATGTGCCAGCTGGTGACAGGACAATAACGCTGGATACACACGAGATCTACTATCTCCTCATAGTGAATGATTTAATAGAAACAACAGTTTGCAATTGAATAATCACATTTTCTCGAATTTCGAGCTTATTTCAATCTTAGGTGAAAATTTTACTGAACATTGATTGAAGAGATTTCCATGCATTCCGTTTATTGGGAGATGAGATATCGTGTACATAGACGCACATACACACACACTCACACACATACAGACCAATACCCAAAAACACTTTTGGACTCAGGGGACCTTGAAACGTATAGACATTTAGAAATTGGGGTACCTTAATTTTTCGGAAAGCAATACTTTCCTTACCTATGGTAATAGGGCAAGGAAAGTAAAAAACTATGATTAAGACTTGAATTTGATCGTGATGAGCACAGTGAATCAGAATTTAATTTCAACTTATTGAGGATAGATGCATTATTAAGGGAAGATTTTGAGTAGAAACCGTTATTGAAAAATGAGATTTTGATTAAGGTGAACGTTCACGTACGGTACGGTACCTAACAAATGTTTTATTTTACGTTTTTAGTGCAGTCGATAATTTTTTACTGTGCATGGATAGTTCACAATAATTGATACAAGCAGTACTATAGTGAGGTCCACGTTATAATGGCAGTGGAGAAAGATAGGCGAACAACGTTGCCGAACCTCTGTCTTGTCAATGCCTTCTGTAGACGGTAGCTGATACAGTTTATTGATGTAATAACAACTGTTCATTCTCGTTTAAATAATCAATTATATTTTATCAAGCAAGAAATTATATTTTTCAATAATTTCATTATGCATTTTCATAATTAAGATGAAATATATTGTTAATTAATTATTAATTCTACATTGTTAAAAGACGATTTGCCAACAGAGAAAAGCGAGAAAGAGATGACGCTATCCGCTTTGTTGAATGCTAGACAAGTAGCAATACCATTGCTAAACAAGCACTGCCATTATAAAGTGGACCTCACTATAGCTGCTCACTCTGAACGCTACCAGAAAGTTCAGTGTAAGTGTTCCTATGGCTCTTTTCAGACTTTGTTTTTCATCTGCGGGCTTGGTCATGCATGATACGTGCATCCAATGTGATCATACCTTTATAATGGCTATTTTCATAAATAGGCTTATCACAATAATTATTGTTTGATTAGCAGAATTAGAAAAATACAACTTGGAAATACATAATAAAAGCAATAAAAATTTGACATGGGAAAATACTATTAAAAAATAAAATTTGATTAAGGTGAACGTTCACGTACGGTACGGTACCTAACAAATGTTTTATTTTACGTTTTTAGTGCAGTCGATAATTTTTTACTGTGCATGGATAGTTCACAATAATTGATACAAGCAGTACTATAGTGAGGTCCACGTTATAATGGCAGTGGAGAAAGATAGGCGAACAACGTTGCCGAACCTCTGTCTTGTCAATGCCTTCTGTAGACGGTAGCTGATACAGGTTTATTGATGTAATAACAACTGTTCATTCTCGTTTAAAATAATCAATTATATTTTATCAAGCAAGAAATTATATTTTTCAATAATTTCATTATGCATTTTCATAATTAAGATGAAATATATTGTTAATTAATTATTAATTCTACATTGTTAAAAGACGATTTGCCAACAGAGAAAAGCGAGAAAGAGATGACGCTATCCGCTTTGTTGAATGCTAGACAAGGATAGCAATACCATTGCTAAACAAGCACTGCCATTATAAAGTGGACCTCACTATAGCTGCTCACTCTGAACGCTACCAGAAAGTTCAGTGTAAGTGTTCCTATGGCTCTTTTCAGACTTTGTTTTTCATCTGCGGGCTTGGTCATGCATGATACGTGCATCCAATGTGATCATACCTTTATAATGGCTATTTTCATAATATAGGCTTATCACAATAATTATTGTTTGATTAGCAGAATTAGAAAAATACAACTTGGAAATACATAATAAAAGCAATAAAAATTTGACATGGGAAAATACTATTAAAAAATAAAATTAAATGCCAATTGAATAAAATATTCCCTTTTATGAAAGATAGGCCTACTGTAGTAGTAAACTGGAAACTGGACCCTTTAATGTTTATTTTATACCTTAGTAGGTAGATAGGTAATGAATGTGTGAATTGACAGACGATCTTATAATTTTTGAATTCGTTGTTAACATCAAATGATATCTTCATGTTCGTCAACAGATAGAGTGAGATCGAATTTTGATCAACATAAAATTATTGTAGCCTGTACTGTCTGTTAACGACAACAAGAGTATCAGGTAAGTTAATTTGATTAACATGTACAGCAGAAGTACAGTACGTGTAGATACACTCACACCTACTGTAGTATATCCTCGTCGTTAAGTCAGCTAACCTTTTAGTATTCTTTCTAACTTATTGTTTTTTTTTATTTTTTTAATTTATATAATTCGATATTATATCTAGATTCTGCTGGTGATTAACCGTATTGATAAATTACTTCCCTCTTCGTAGTTTTAATGGAAATAAATTATTATTATCATAAATAATTATAATTATGGTATTGTAAGTGACGCACCGCAGAGATAGTGCGTATCTGCCCTCACTCATACACAATTCTGATGATTCAGATTTATTTCTCACAATAAGAATAGCTTACGGTACCGTACTGGTATGGTATCCTTCAAACATCTTATAGAACCCAGTGCAGTAACCTTAAAAAATCGTATAGCCTACCGCTATACTGGTATCCTTTACAAATCTTATGACAACTTTTTTTCAAGTGAATTATTATTATTGATCATCCGGTTGAAGAACGTTACCAGTACGGTATCTTCATTATAGGTGGGCTAACGATATATTTAACAATATGGAGTTTTCTGTCCTGGAAAATCATAGGCATATATGATAAAATTATTTGTAAGGCAAAAAATTTGTAATTATTTTGAATCAACCGGTAGCTTGAAATATAAAATTTGAATTTTTAGCTGAGGATGAAAAATCAGAATGAATAAATGATTTTTCAAATAAATTTAGACAGTAGGCCTACTCTACAATAAATTATTGTTATTACATATTTTTTGGTAATGCTTAACCTACTAAATTCATTTCATTTTAAAGTTTAAAATTCATGTTTTCTTCTTATAGAACTTATATACCGTATGGTAAGCCCAGCTTAATAGAGTATAGTCCACTTATATTCATAAGTGCTCTTTTTCAACTTTATTTTATTTCTCCCAACATAAATATAGTAACTTATATAAATGATGATAGCAAAAGACATTCATAAAAATGGAAATGAATAAAGAAGAATGTAGCAGTGATCTATTTGAATTGAAATAGGTATTAGGTTTTTCATATTGAGGTAAATTTAATAAAAAACTCAAAGTTGAAGAAATTTGAATTTTGAATTTTTGAAAATCTGAGCTTTATCTACTCGACAGTAGATAGCGTGAGAGATTTTATTCGGGTCAGATCATCATGGTTGAATATTTTGTTATTGCTTACTCAAATATTTTCAAAACCCCTTCAATCTCTATAGAAAATCAAAAAATAGATTATTTTCAATTAAAATAGAGAAAATCAATATGTTTAAAAACAAGATTAGTGACATTATTTTGACAGTTCTCTTGTGGGTAGAGCTATTTGATTTTTGTCTGTTGGCACCACTGATATTGTCGTTCTTCGGTCTCCCATCATCCCATCTCACAATCTACTTCTTCTGTATTCTCTATTCCTAAAACTAAAAGTAATTATTATTTATTTCGTGAATATATTTATTGTTATTAAATTTTTCAATTTCGTATTGAAAGTGCTGTGAAAAGGGTTCAAACCTTGTATGTATAAATAGAATATTGTTACTGATGTAATCAATCGTTATCGAATTACTCGCCCAAAAATTTAACGGCTCCGGTCAACTGCCAATGTGTTATAATTGAATGAGTTCACATAACCGTTGGATTATTGCTTACAGAATTTGAAATGGATGAATTTCATGGTCTAAAACCAGGAATAAGTGTTGACATCAGAAGAACAGATGGTAAGTAATCACAATATTCTTTTTGTCAACTTGATTCTTGTTCCGTTACGTGTGCTCCTTTTTCAGACAATGATTTTATTAGGTCAATTAAAATATCACTTGTCTTATGCTTGAAGATCTTGATTAACCTTCATGTATGAAATTTAGATTTCATCAAAGGACTAGTTGTCGATTTATAAATAGGCTACATTGTCTTTGACTAAGGCTACCTGTAGGGTCATGTTGTTGGTTAGTCAAGATGATTAGGGCCAGGTCTTATCTTGTTTTTCTCTTTTGTATTATTCGCTCAGCTTATAATTGTATAAAACAGTTGTTCAAAATGATTTTTGCTGGTTTTGTATTTTTATATTCTTGAGTTACTCACAACAAAGTAACTTATTTCTCATAAATATACGGTAGGCTATTCTTGTAAGCTGTTTGTTTATAGGATTTTACGTTGCAGTTGACACTCCAGCTCATTAAAATATTGCACGATATTCATTATTGTGATACCGTACATTTTGTTCAGTTACTGTTCTCTATCAATTTTTTTCGTCGATTACAATTTAGCTTCTAAAGCATTTACTTAATCTTACCTAAACCAGTAGGATATGACCAGTAGGTAGATGTGCACGGACTAACTTGTACTGGTATCGCTGTATTAAAAAATTGCCTATTCATAATTATGCTCCTCAACCCAGAAAAAAGTTTATCTCTTATTTCATAAAAGAGACAGTTTGATGTCAAAGATGATAACGTCTAAGGTTACCGAGTTTAGACTACCATTGTTCAAATAGTCTATTTGAAGAATTTGTATAGCTTCCTTTTAAAGCCCATATTTTAATGCTACCGGTATTGATTTAAACTTACAATCAATTTTAAATAAAGTTACGGATGAAGTTTTAAATTTATGTGAGTGTGGCCTCATTCAGACACCAATACCTTGTGTCCGGCTTTCAATAATTATTCTCCTGACTGATGACCCTAGTTAATAATGTTTCCCAATAACTAATGCCACTAGACCTAGACTCACTCTGACACTTGGTGTCCAACTGGTGACTGAGCTGGAGCCCTAATTTAATAAGGTACTATATTTTGCTAGGTAACAATAACTATTTCGTTGGGTATTAAATGCATTATCTTAATATCTCTACTGGCTTTAAAACGTTTATTACATTCTCCAATGTCAGCGTTTCCAAGTAACTGTTTACATTTTATAGAGAATGACATTTCTTCTATAAGATCAGTGTATATTCAAAATATATGATTTACATTAATCTCATGGCTTAATTGAACTCTATTTTTATTTTAGCTTTTACCAAAATCAAAATAAACACATAATTGTTTAGGTGAATGCCTACCCGCTAAATCTGCTCTGAGTGTGTTTGTTGAAAAGTTTTTTATTCAATTTGATATCATATAATTTTGCAAGTACAGTTATTGCAACTTAGAAACTGTAAACTCATGTTAGACAATACAAAATTTTATACTCTAATAATTATTAATAGCCTACTCTATTTTGTGTTGTTTGCCTTCTTGTAGCTAGTATAATATACCGTAGTATTATTAATTAATTGTCAAACAAATTCTAATTTCAGTAGATATATTTTTTGGGCTAATTGTGTGTAAATGAAGTTAGGTATCATTTTTACATAACCTCTAGACTCTAAATAAAATAAAAATATAAATCTCAGTACCCTTTTAAATTATTATCACAATATGCTTCGGACCTTAACGCCATTTTCAAGGCTTGAAACATCCGAAACATGTGATAA